>NW_007579140.1:0-107131 GCF_000690725.1 Stegastes partitus
GGGTTGTCCACTCATGGCAAGGTTGGCGGTTCGATTCCTGGTTCCCCCCACATGCCGAAGTGTCCTTGGGCAAGACACTGAACCCCAAATGGCTCCCAATGGCAGATTAGCGCCTTGCATGGCAGCTCTGTCGCCATTGGTGTATGAATGGGTGAATGAGAAACATTGTAAGCGCTTTGAGCGCTATATAAGTGCAGACCATTTACCATTCATGAGGTGTGTCAGAAAAGTTCCAGGACAGGTGTCACTAAAGATATATTTCAAATCCAAACTACAAACTACAGGTTTTCCACTTTGAAGTAATCCCCCTGGGGATTCACTCCTGGAAGGATTCTTCAGAGATCCTCCACAGCTCCGTCATCACAGACATCTTGCTGTCATCCACGTCTTCAAAATGGGTCCCCTTGATGACCCCTTGAGCTTGGAGAAGAGGAACAAATCCCACGGAGCCAGGTGGGGTGAGTAGGGAGGTTGCTCCAGCACAGCGATGTTCTTCTCAGCCAGGAGCTGTGGGATGCTCAGGGCATTGTGAGCAGGCGCGTTGCCATGGTGAAGCAGCCACAACTCTTGCCTCTTCTCGCACACTGAGCGAAGCAAACGCCACAGGATCTCTTTGTAGACGTGGTGGTTGATCATCTGAAGGGTAAAACTGATAGTTGGTTGTTTGGGGTTGAAATATATCTTTTGTGACAGCAGTCCTGGAAATTTTCTGACACACCTCATATGTGAGACTAACTACACAATCATCTTAGAACCTCTGTTGGTGGACGGCTCTGCGTCGTATCTGAAGTGGTAAATGTAACGGGTAGAGAGAAAATGTGATGGTCCAGTCCCCTGTGGAGCTCCAGTATGACTCACAGCCGTGTCCGACACAGTTCTGAAGGTGCTCATTCTGAGGGCGACTGTAATGTAGTCAATGATTCAGGACACCAGAGGTTCATCAACTTCTTTCTCAGCAGGGCTGGCTGAGCGCCGTTAAAAGTGCCATAGAGCTCAAGGAGCATGACAGCGTACCCTGGACTGCACAGGTGGGTGCAGTCACAATACAGCACTGTAGGTATATGATGGCACTGTCAACTCCCACATTCAGTTTGTAGGTGAACTGGAGGTGGTTCAGTGACAGCTTGACCATTTTTTTCCCCTTCTATATATAAAATCATCATTGGAAATGTGTATTTTGTGCTTCGTTACGTTGCCTTACTTTTATGGTAATTGTATTGAGAGGATCTGTCACAGTTTTAGAGAAAGGTAGACACAGAAATAGAATAAATCAAGAGAAGATTGACAACTTTTTCACAGCAATGACTAATTTAAATTATTTCCTTCAGCTGACTTCAAAGATTGGTAGTGACAGCCTGCCATTCAAAGGGACGATTCAGTGCGTACGATGACGATTCACAGAGCCTGACGTTCAGCATTGATTGCAACTGTTGTGTAGTACTTTAAGTAAGTTGATATTCCTCCAGTGTCACGCTTCAGTTCAGTTCAAATCTAAGGTTAATCATTCAGCGCCCTGCAGTTCTGATGTTTTTTGTGGCTGTCGTGGTCTTTTAATGAAGAAGTCACACACACTCTCACCAGTGTGAAGCTGCTCTGCTAAAAGCTGTTGATTCAGTCGGTGACGGTGATGATTCAGTGGTGTCAGTTCAGTTTAAAGACTCGTTAAAGATTTGTTTACGAGTGCGCTGTCCAGAAGTTTCAAATTTACCGCAGATGTGACAGTGCTGTCAAACTTTTCATCTAACTCTTAGTAATAAAAAAAACATATTTCTAATTTAATACATTCAATCAAAAGGAGACCATTAGCTGCTGAGTCTGGTGAGTTACAGCCTACCATCACTCACTACATACAGTGAAGGGCAAACTGTCTGCTGGATGCAAATCACGGGATGTAAAATTGTCCAGTATGGATGTAACTCCTAGGAACACTGGGGAAGGCAGGGAAAGGACAGAACACCGCAGAAATACGCAGTAATATCAACGAGAAAAAACATGTTTCTGAGGCCCTAAAAAGGCAAAAAGCAACTTCAAAAGTAGCAGTAAGTGCTGACTCCTCCGTTAAGTGACATGTTTATGCTTTACAGTCTAGTTGGTGTGAGACGCTTGAAGCAACATCAACAGAACAAGATGGCAAAAAAAAACTTTAGTGTCAAGCCTTCCTTGAAATTACATGCCATTCCACGTAAGAGATGTTTCAATTAAAACGGTGACAGGGTTTGATACGCAACGTATTTCTCAGGGACTGTTATTTTTCCATTTCCTCTTGTGTGTTTTGGGTGATTGACAGGAAACAGAGTGCGGGGTTATTGTAGTTCTGATATGAAAACACTCAACTGTGGAATGTTGAAATAAGATTAATAATAGAAATGTTGACCAAATCAAATAAAAAGTAGATTCGGACTGTTGCTCTGGTGACGCTGTTGTCAAACTGAAGGAGAAAGAGTCACGGCCGCTCCAGGAGAAACAATCAGCCAGGATGGTGGTTTGGGTTATCTGGTAAATACGGCGATACTCTGGTTTCATTTAGATAAAACGCAACTATTCAGCAGGATATTTTGGTGCCAGGAGCAGTTTTAATGGCCAAATTTTATGCATACAAATATACATGGAAGGAAAAAGGCTACAGAAGAATCTCCCCTTGCAAACTGCTCGATACCAGCATAGATTATCATGCAGCCTTCTCACTTGTAAAGGAGAATACAGCCACTGCTTCACCGAGAGGCATTGTGTGTGTGTGTGTGTTTGTGTGTTAGCTGGAGAGCGAATGTGAGGGAGAGAACGCGAGTGAAAGCGAGTGTAACAGGCAGGAGCTGAGATCCACTGATCATTTTTGGATGCGTGTGGTAGGAGGACAGAGAGGGTGGGTGGAGAAAGTGGAGAGGATGAGAGCGAGAAATTCTAATTTGCTCAGGGTTGCATGGCGAATATTTTGTGCTCATATGTTTACAGAAATACAGGCTGGTTGGAATCCTTGCTGCTGTTTTAGCAGCACTCACTGGTGCACTCCAAATGTAGAATGTGTCACAATACAATATGCTGCAATAGTTACTATGGCTTCTTCTTTTTTTTTTGTATCACCAACATACATACGTATTCAAAACTGTCATGTTTTGAGCAACTGTAATTGGAAACATTTTTCTTCTAGCTGGAAGTCGACACTGGGGAGGGACGCAAAAGTTTTCACCCGTCCTTCGTGGCTAAGTTCGGCTTTGGGAGCTGATTCATCGCTAGTGTCTTGAGGTTTGTGTCACACAACATGTCTCACCAAATTATGAATGACTCTGGGAGGTGTAGCACTTTGGGAACAACACTCATTTTGTCAGTGTGTTATGGCAGCTGCCACGGAAAAGGGGGGAAAGGCATGGCAGAATCTGGTTCAAGGATTGTTTATATCACTTCTGACATCTTCTCTAAAAACTACTGCAGTTTGTACAAAACCACTAAATAAGAAATAAATGCCTATTTACACGATAACTCCATCTTTAGTGTGGCTGCTGTTTGAGCTGAAAACTACGTAGTGAAAGCATTATTGCTATCTTAATTAGGTTTTTGTACTTTTGTCGTAGCTTTTTTATTTTTAAATAATACTTTACTGGAAGAGCACAATACAGATGCTGCCTAATTTTTGCCACATTTTGGCAAAAATGTGACTGGCGCATACTGTGCAG
Source organism: Stegastes partitus (assembly GCF_000690725.1). Taxonomy (NCBI): domain Eukaryota; kingdom Metazoa; phylum Chordata; class Actinopteri; family Pomacentridae; genus Stegastes; species Stegastes partitus. The sequence continues at coordinate 3,669 of NW_007579140.1, forward strand.
ACAGATGGACGGTGCAGCAGTAATTAGGCTGGGCCTCACAATCTTGTCACTGTTGGAATTATGCTGGGAATTGAGGCTCTCAAACTTTGCGCAGTCTTCAACCCCCCAAGGGTTTGATGCTGATAATAAAGATTCTGACGTGTCGTATAATTTCATTTTTGAATCAGGGAATTTAAACTAATTCTAGACAGCTGTTGTGTTAAGCCGTAAAGGAAAGCCTCGCTGCACATCTGGATGGATGTGATGTTATCAGTGGGATCCCTCTCATCTTACTGGAAGAAAGTTGTGATGAAAACTAGAGATGGAGTGACGGAAGTGGCTGCAATGATCGAGCGCTGACATGACAGTGGCAGAGAAAGGAACACGTTTTTAAGTCCGAGCGATAATAGATGGTTGGGTCACAGAGGTTATGATGAAATTTGATTAGTTGAAGTGAAACGTGTGAAAACCTCTAATGAAAGGAAAGAATGGAAAGACCTGGATCTGGAACATGCAAGTTTTTTAACAACTTTTTTATCTTACCCTCCTATTAAGACATGTTTTATGTCAAAACATTCATTGCTTCACCTTATTAAAAAGTACTCGCAATAACCCCATGCATCAGATCTCATCTTTCCTGATCTTGACACAGGTGTCAGTTCAGGAATAAGGCTTTGAGTTAGCTGATGCACACAGATTCCTTCATCCTTCTTCCTGACTGAACTTGCACTGAACCAAGCTTCATTTGTGATGCCAAACTACAAGCACTGTATTAGTCAGATTCGATCTGCAGGCTTCCTCACAAAAACCCTGCAATCTGTGTACAGCCATCGCAATTGCAGTGGGCACCAAAGTATACATTAATTCAGCTGTAAGGCCCCATATTGTGCCCCTTTTCAGCAAATTAATGAAAGTCTCACCGGCGTGTGGAATGTGTCTTTCAATTTTTTAGCTCAAAATACTACAGAGTTGGTTCATTTTGCCATGACTGTGTAACTAATGGCTTTAGCCATGTCCCATCCCTGTTCAGGAAGAAGCTAACTTGAATAAGTATGTTTCTCCTGCTTCTAACTTTCCCTTTGAGGGATCATTTTATAGTTAATTATCACCAAATTCCCTGTACAGCTTTTATTTTTAACTCATGTACGGTGGCCATATATTCAGTAGTTTAGCATTACAGCACAGCAACTTGGAAATGCGTCTGAAGTGACCGCTAGTTAACATGTAGTGGGAATGGGTCATTTCATGCTTGTTTCATGTCTGACTGCAGAAAAATCTGTAACTGAGAACAGCTTTATTGGAAAATTCTGCTGTAATAAAGTGCAGCATGATTATTTCCCTCAGGATCAATAAAGTTTTATTCTGTTCTGTTCTATTCTATGTGAGCACAGAGAGTAGGAGAGAATAAAACAGATGTAAAGGGCTGACGGGGTTGAATTTAGGCGACATGAAAACACAGCAACCCACACTGAGTCCTTGTTTATCCAGTTGAAATCTGCCCTAAAGTTTCTACCGTTTCTGAATGTTCCTCAGCACTACAGTTTCCACACAGCTCCGACTTGGGGGCGTACAATCAAAGCTAATGGCAACAGTCGCGACAATAACAGCAGAGTTCATCAGATGCTGGGTGTGCACGAAGTCTCTTGGGCTCACTCTTGCAGCGGCACACTTGGTGTGCTTTGTTCATACTTGAGACGTTAAAGAAGTTGTTAGTAAGCGTCATTCTCACAGTTTTTAACTTTACACCTCCAAGTCTTAAGACATACAAACAGAATAAAAATGAATTTTCACCGTATGGCACCTTTAACTGTTCACTGAAGCTCTTACATCTACTGAAGCAGACACTAGATGTCGGCTGTCCGCTTGAAGTGAGGCATTATATCTGGTAATAACCGTTCTCTGCATCGGGAATCCAAGGGCACTCCACGGTAATAGACGTACTGTTTAACTGAGCGTCTAAGAAGTGCATTGCGATGGCATACACATACGGAACCATTTCAAAACTGGTTCACTTTGAAACTGCACATTTCTTCCAGCCCTGTAATCTCAGTCTTCTCAGCATTTGTGCACAAAAACATCCCTTTCTCAGTAGTTGAAATGGAGAGCATCTGTGATGGCACCTAGTACAACATAAAAACAAAAGTACACAATGTAAGTTTAATAGGCTATAGCCAGCAGTGTTTTCGGTTTGATGTCTTTGCATCTGCTGTAAGCTGCAGAGAGGCTGTCTGTTCACAGGAGGTGTCTGCAATATCTTTTCACAACATCATACACATCAAGCTGGGATCTGAGCCTCCAGGATCCGTGGGGTTTGAGTGCATGTTTCACATTCTCAAATGGATCTGAACCAAATCTTAAGAAGAAAAGAGGGCTGAATCAGTCAGAATTGGTTCTAAGCAAAAAGATAAATGCTTTGCATGTTTCTCAAACGATTTTTTTTTTTAAACACTCTGGTTCAGCAGAATTCTTATCACACCCTGAACTGCAAAAAGAATTTGTCTTTACTCTGCCTAACATTCAACATGAGTCTTTCTTATTGTACGTCTCTTTAATCAGTTTTTATATTGCTGCCAAGGCTGAGTGCGCTCTGACTAAAGGCTGAAAAGAAACTGGTGGACACTCGGGTCATGACTGGATCCTCTGGCAGCATGACAGGACCGTGACAGCTTGGTTGGAGCAAACCCTAATCCAAGCAAGCACTGAATGAAGAAGTAACGGGGTGACAGTATGACCTTCAGACATAGAATGGGCGAGCGTTACTGAATGAAGCAGGCAGTCAGCACTTGGCTAGCAAGGTCAGTGTTTTATGGGATGCGGATATAAGGGAGTAATATTTTTTAAAGGGCCATCTTTGTCTCAGAACACTGACACCCTGCAGGGCTGTCACGAGAGTCAATTGAGCGAGAATGTGCATGTAAAAGGAAAGAGAGATAGCAAAGGACAGACTGAGAGAGAGAGAGAGTGGGGATGGGGATAGCCTACAAAAGGTTAAACTTCATGTCTTGGCTCACAGGGGAAACATATTCAGAAGCATAACAGTCCATCTGTGCCCTTACATAAAGTGTTTCCCTCTAGTTGGATTGCAAATTGAGAGGGAAATGCCTTAATCTGCACCATTTGGTCTCGTGAAAGAAAACTCATGCGAACCATTAAAAAAAAAAGCCTGGAACCAACCTAAAGGCTACAAGATGACAGAGAGGTATCACACCTCCCTTGTTCTCACTTTGCTGTTATCTCTCTGATTCTTCCCTGTAAACACAAAGGACAGCTGACAGTTTGATAAACCCTGAACAGCGATTAGCAGGTCTATTAAGTCCTGGATTTCTTCTGTTGAAGTGGTGCGCAATGCATGGGTGTGGGGTTCAGAAATACTTGGTATATATGAAAAGCACAGGTAGTGTTTATATATTTTCACCTCTTAAAAACTAAGAAACAAGAGCAAAAGTGCAAGGAAATGATATAGTGTTTTTTTCTGCTCCAGCACACACGCTTTACTTCCAAGGCCGACTCTATCACATATTGCATTTCAAAAGGAAAGAACTGTTCACAACATCCACTGTTGTATTTCTCACTCTGTGAAAGCCATTCCTGGATAGCATTCTGTTTCATTATCCAACATAGTGTTAAGTGACACACAGGCAGGTGACAAAAGAAAAGAAAAACCTAAACCCTTGACCACTACAGTGAGGAGATCTTTCGGCTCTGTCATATTGTGGGGAGCATTGTGCTTCCACGGTGTAGAAAGATTTACTGCAAATCATTACAGAGTTGTTCTGAGTGATCACATTTATCCTATGATGAAACATGTTTATCCTGATGGGAGTGGTCTTTTCCATCCCTCTAACAGTGCACATTTCCCCACTGTGGGATTAATAAAGGCTTATCTTATCTCATCTTATCGTCATATAGAGACTTGTGGAATTAATGTCAAGGCACACTGGAGCTGTTCTGGTGGCATTTTGTGGTCCAACATCTTATTAAAGCCCGTTTTCAAGGTCTCCAGCTGTTTGTCTTTCCTCTGAACTTATGAAATACGTGTAGCATCAGATAGCAGCAGAATCCACATGAGTGTCTCCAGAAGGAGTTCACACATGTGGAACAGCAGCAGTAACCTAATGAATAACTTAAATTATCCCTGACATGGAGACAGGACCGATCTAATAACAAGCCGGGTGATCTGTCACACACACACAGTCACAGTTTATGAGTTACAGTTAAATCATTTCGTGCACGGCTGATTTACATTCAGTCTTTTGTTTTTTCAGTGCGTTATCATGCATTTTGTCATTTGACACGTGTATGACAAACACCCTGCATATACCGTGGCTCTCTCATCACTGTGATGGGCATGTCTGAATAAAGATATGTTAATATAATGTGTCTAAACGACACATCGTCACTGTAACAGACTGATGAAGCAGCAATATTAGGTATGCCAAGAGGGCTTAGCATGCTTTATGATGGTCATTCATGAATTCATCACAGGTCGGAGTAACTAGCCAGAGATTAATACATTTCGAGGTTTTTCAAGCACCAAAACACCAGACCTAAGTTTGCAATACCCAGAGACACTCATTTTACAACTCAGTAGTCAACCAGGACCCAGTGCTTGCATGTATTACACTGGGCAATGTAGTGTAACGTCATCTGGCGAAGGGAGCGGCGGCAAAAGTTGAGCTCAGCTACCTCAAATTGTTTTGCCAGAGCATTTTCTGCCTGGAAAGTCATTATAGAGAACTCATGAAGCCAGTGCTAAATCAGTGTTGCAGAAAGGCAATGTGTGCTCTTTTTTTTTTTTTTAAGAGTAAGAAGGGAATTAGAAAGAAAATTGTGGAAATAGGGAGGCTTAAGTTTATTCAGGATTACTTTGAGTTTCCTGTTATTAAATTTTGAGTTGTTCTATTTTGAATAATCCATGCAGGGAAGGCCAGCGGGATGCCTTATTTTGGCGCATGTCCTGAGGCCAGAGCCAATCTGTTGGGCAAGAGGCCACGGAGCAACTGAGAGAAGGCAGAGCAACCAGGCTGTATCGACAAACACAATGCACATAAAAAAAACAGACCAATAATCTTCGAAATATATATAAATATAACTTGTGTTTGACCCAAATTATGTTTCTCCTGAATTTAGTTTTTCGGCACATCTCATTTCTTTCTTATTCCAATCATATTGCAACAGCGTAGCATTATGCCTCTTTTTTTTTTTCCAAGCACATGTTACTTTAGCTTATCATCAAAGAAAAAGACGAGAGAAAGAGTGAAGAGTGAGAGAGTCGGGGGGGAGGGAGAGAGCTGCTCCCTCCCTGAAATTGCTTTCATAATGTGACCGTGATGTGAACTTGGTGATCAGCATAGCGTGTCAACAGTTCTCCAGCGAATCTACGTACTGTAAAATCAGCCTGACGCAGCACGATGACCAGTCGCTCGCTGCCGGTTTATGTGCGACTACAGACAACGACTGTTTAAAAGTAAGGGAATAGGGGAGTAGAGGAAAGGGAGACAAAATGGGAACGAGGAAGGAGGGAGGTTCTGGCTGGTTACCATGGTACCTCAGCTCGGCGATGTTGCAGAAGTATTAAATATCACTGAGGGTCCTTTTGCTTTTGATCCAACTCTTCCAGACGCAGACTGCTCCTCCTCCACATCCTGGCAGGAGCGGCACTTGGCTAGGAGAGACGCATCAGCCACCTGAGAGGAGAGACACATGCAGCACCGGCATTCACACACGGATACAGTACTTAATATATAACAGGATGATGAAACACAGATTCTCATTAGCCAGGTGTACCAGTCTGTGAATGACAGGCTCCTCCTGAAATATTCATAAAAACGTATTATTTTCATCTCTTTTTGAAAGGGTGATGTCAGATTTTGTCACAGCTGATAAAGTCGAACCAGATATCTACAGAATTTTCCAAATGTCACTTCCATAACACTGTGTACGAAACCGTATTTTTGTTGTCGCTGCTTACGCTCTATGGAACATTACCTTCGCTACATGAAAAAGACCAAGGAGTGTGTGTGACATTTCCAACCGTGAGGAATCTGGATGCAAAAGGGATCAGCGCTTCTCAGAATGCCCGCATGAAAAAAACATGAATGAATATGTAAAGGTGACATGAAGCATCTGTTTGTCCATTTTAGAACATGCTACATTGAATCATATGAAAACCGTCACACTAAAATCGGAGGAGCGTAACAGATTTGCCACTATGCCTCAGCCCTGTCATCATCCTTTATATTTTCACGTGTAGAAACAAATATCTCATATGTCTCAGACAGGAGGCATTAAAGTCAATGAGGCAGGTGAAAACTCTGACATGAAACAACATGAAACATAATTTGACGCATCTTTCAGGTGGCATTGCTAACAACAGCCCCTTCTTAAGCTGCTGGGCTAAAGCTCAAGCAAAGAATGGAACAGCGAATGTCAAGGTAACAGCCACGAAACCAAAATCTGGTTGAAGACCAGTTGCCCTGCAAACATCACAAATAATCTGCCATCCTGCTGGGAAACTTCATACAAGCAGGTAAAGAACAAAAATGGTGCAAACAAGCCACTTTACCAGCATACAAGAAAGTCAAATTAGCACTGAATATGGAAAGGGAGGTACAGTTAGTAACTAAACAGTCAGTTTTGTAAGTTGTTATTTGGTTGTCCATCTGTCCCTCCCTTTGTCTCAGTGCATGGTTTAAATGGGTTTAAGTTTGGGATGCATAATACCATCAGCAGCAGCAGTACCAGCCCACCCATTTCTAATGTTATCATTCCGTTCAATAAGCGTTACTCATTGATGAATGTTGCTCATCATTCCCATATAAATGGGCCAGCAGACACCTCCTCCACCTTCTAGTAGCTTCAGTAGGCCAATTTCAGCCCATTTAAAGTTGGTGGAACCACTGTTTTGCACAACAAAAGTCCATATTTGGAGGCAGGAGTTGTCATAAGTCTGCTGACTTTCTGCCAGGACATTTGACTTTAAGTCCAATGGTGGATCTTTCTTATAGTAAAATTATTTTCACTTCAGTCCTATTTTGACTTTTGTCTTCACTCACTGTTTTCTACCTGGTGTAACTCATGTTTTCAGTCATTGTTTGGTTAAAATTAAGTGCCAAAACTACTTAAGGTTTAGTTTAAAGTTTAGGTTCATTGTTTGGGTTAAAATACACTGTGTCACTACGTTTACAACATGTGAGTTCAGTTTTGCACATTTTACATCATATGGGCTGCAAGGTGGATCAGTGGTTCGCACCATCACCTCCCAGCTAGAAGATCACCAGTTTGCGTCCTGGTTGGGATGCCCGGGATCTTTCTGTGTGGAGTTTACATGTTCTCCCCGTGCAGTGTGGGTTCCTCCCACAGTCCAAAACCATGCTGAGGTTAATTGGTGATTCGAAATTGTCTGTAGGTGTGAATGTGAGTGTGCTTGGTTGTCTCTAAGTGTAGCCCTGTGATAGACTGGTGACCTGTCCAGGGTGTCCCCTGCCTTCACCCTAAGTCAGCTGGGATAGACTCCAGCCCCCCATGACCCCAGTGAGGATTAAGTGGTGTGTAGATAATGGATGGATGGATGGAATAATGGATTTACTTTACAGTAGTATGTGATCGTGATCAGAATGTATGACAATAGGTCTTAAAGTTGCTATTTAAAGTTGTTACTGGCCCATTTGTTTGGGATATATGTGTGATGATAATTTAATGGGTTTATAACGTCCAAAATCAGGCAACCAGCCAATAACGGCTTAAATTGACATATCAGCATCAGTCCACAATGAAAACTAACAGGCAGAGAACTCTTCTTAGGCTAAAAGTTTTGCTAATAATATTTGGCATAGTCATTGTATGTAAGTTGTGGCAGTTTTTTTTTTTTTACCCAGTGAATGTGCAAATTTGCAATGCATTGTATTATATGTCTGCACCTGCCAGTGGGACATGACGATAAGAGTAGGCACAATAATGTGATAAGACTACAGCAAAGACCTGATGTTCTCTGCAATTGTGGAGAAAATATGTGCATATATCAGTCTAGGCATCGGCAGCTGGCCAAAATGATTTGGGAAAATATTGCCATATTAAATATTAACAAAAATCCAATATTCACCCCGAGTTTATGTATCAGCAACTTGCTATACACTCTTATATTGGAGGTGGAAGTGACTAAATACAGCAGCAGTCAGACAGTTTGCCAAGCCTCAATAATCCTTTTCAAATCCACCACCATCATTCCATTTACCACTATGATTCAGAGAGCTGATGTGTCAATCCCACACCTGACCATTGATCTTCCTATCAGGAAAGCAAGCAGCTGAGAAGAATAACTCTTGAGCGATAGTAAAGCGTGATGAAGAGAGGTTATATTCTCTTGGCGGTATATGCACAAGCTACAGGAAATTTATGTCAATGTGCATGAATGATAATCCCCGAAGTGAAGTGGCTCAAGGTGCAGTCATGCATATGAATGTGATATTTGGTTAGCGTTCGGGTCAAGCTGTTCTGAAGTACTGTCAGGTGGCAGAAGACGGGAGGTAGAAGTGCAAGCAGCGAGTGTCTTTAAGTGGTTTATTGATGCCTGTCAACAGGGAGCCAAAGTGTGGCTAATCACACCCTTTCTCTATGCTCAGAGGAGGGCTTACGATGGAGGCGTTGGAACTTATTAGCAAGATCAATCAGGCCGGCCCATGCTTAGACTTAAAGTGAATTCACTCTACGCATCAGAAAGCTGGGCGGATGAGAAATGCTGGATAGATGAAATGTGGAGATCTAGTTTTGCTATTCTTAGATTGTTAGTGGGGCAAAAGTTTAAAGTCAAAAGTGGATTTTTTTTGTTGTTGCCATGGATACGAGCAGCTCTAAAATGTCAATGTCAATGCCAAGGTTCTGTCTAAACGTAGTGCAAATTCTAACAGAGCGTTTAGAAAACTCAGTGAAAGAAAAATGTGAATGAATGCATGTTTGCAACCACGAGCGATGTGCAGACGTGAGAGCATCAGGATAAACATTTGGTGGGCTTATTTCTCAGGGGGGGTGGCATTAAGGAACTGCAGAATACAAGGAGAAAAGAGGATGATGTAAATAAAAGAAGAACCAAACCTTAACAAGTGGGAAACGCTGTGGAAAACGTGATGAAAATACGGCTTTTACCTTTTTGTTTCTATCACTTATGAACACAAGGAATGCTAAATTCACCGGTCCACACATTTCTGATATTTTCATCTCTTCGGCGGAGTGAGTCACACCTTGGTCCCATGCTTCTTCCTCCTGATTTATTCACTAAGTCATTTTTTGTTGCACTTTGTCACACCTTGATTGAATTGAAATAACAATTTTGCCACCTCAGCTAAAAATAGACACTGTGATATTTCAACAGTTTGGTGAATTTCCCTCGATTCTTCTCTGGGGTTTTTTTATGCTCTAAATTTTAAATAGGCACCCACTTACTCCTAAAGTGTTCTGGTGGTTCTAGTGGGTGAGGAAGTCAATGCTGTGAAATCACAGGCATTACTCAGTAACAGTATTCTCATATCAGACTCTCAATGAAACATACTCATAGAGGGTTTTTTTTCTTAGTTGGATGAAAACCAACATTTAGCTGCCTGACTCCTGCAAAAATAATCCTAATAATCGAACTCTACTGCCATTTCGCTTCATTATTTAATCAATCGGATGTAATCTTAAAGTGTGTTCTGTTTGTAAGGAGTTGTTGTTTTGTCCTAAGCAATCAACACCAAGGACATCTGAAGTTGTGTTCTGAGGAGGAGTTGAGTTTTTTACCATTTCAATCAAATGAATAGTGCTAATTTTACACCTGTTCAGTCTCATCCATGCTTGTCACCACTTTCTTGGCAATTTTCTAGTTCAACCACATGAAGATGACATCCCCCATTCTTAATTCCGCCTCCAGAGCTCTGATGAGCCCAGGGTTTATTCCAACCTGGGAAACAAAACAACATCAGACCTTCTTGAATCACTGAAAAGGGATGTGGGCGGCACAGTCACAGGTCAGTAGGTCACTGTAGATGGGTACACATAAACTGCAAGAAAAAGTTTGTGTATCCTTTGGAACAACAAAAGATTACTGCATTGATTACTCATAAAATGTGGTCTAATCTTTCTCTAACACACAATCTGGCTAAAATGACAACACACAAGCTGCTGTACTTGTTCTTTTTCTCTTGAACACACTGAGTTATTATTCACAATTGAGGCTGAAAAAAGGTATGTGAATCTCTGTGATCTTCAAAAGCTACTGGAAGTCAGGGGTTTCACAGGACATTCAAAATCGTGGGCATCCTGCAAAGATCACACCATGAACCTAATATGCAATTATGAAAGAGGTGAAAAGGGACCCAAGGGTAACACAAAAACACAGCTGCAGGACTGCGGGAATGTTTACAACTTGCTAAAAGCTTTGTTCATCTGTCCACAATAAGAGAAACCTTGATAAAAGGGGTGTTAATGGAAAGACACCACAAAGGCAACCGTTGCTCACAAGAAGACACTGTTTCTTGGACAGATGAGACAAAACTTAAACTGTATGGGGGAAAAAATGCACAACACTATGCTTGTAGAAAAGAAAAGGCACTTAACAGCAACACGAAACCTAATCCAAACTATGGAGCATGGTGGAGGGAGAACCATGGTTTGGGGCTGCTTTGCAAGGCATCCAGACCTTGAGGTAACCAACACTGAAGTAATGATAAATTCAAAATTGAATCAAGAAATATTACAGTCGAACAGACCAGTTGTAAGAACTAAAATGTATGTTTTGGAACGGTGAAGTCAGAGTTGTAAACATTAAGCCTATCGAGATGTTGGTGCACAACCTTAAGAGGGCAGATCAATCAAGACAATCCCAGAAATAATGATGAACTAAGAAATGTTGCAAGTTAGCTGCAGGAAACATCTAATGGAGGTCGGTGCTGCTAATGGATGTTCTTCAATCTAATAAATTCTCAAGCTGACTCATCTTCCCCCTGTATATGCAGTGAATGGATACCTTTAGTTAGATTGTGTACAATTTTAATTGAAATGAAGATCATTTATTGAGTGACCATTCATTTCCAAATGTTGACAAACTTTTTTCTTGCAACTCTTTGCATGTGTGGTAGACACAGATGTATATAAAAAAGGACAAACCCTCTCTGAGTTCTCCCATAGGTTTCCTAAAACGCAGTTTTAAAGCTCAGTGTGGCAGAGTGGTGTTACCATCTTGGCATCGCCTGAAACCGCCTACCTCCTGCTCATCCAAAAATAAAATGAGCAGAGGTAGAAACACAACCATGGAAGTGTCTCTAAGTTTGAATTACCTTTACACCTTAAAACAGTTTAAATGGTTGAGCTATATACAACTCATCCCCTGTATGTGTGATACAAACAGGAAGCCAACTACAAAGACCAAAACTGTTTTATGCACCAGGTTGTGAACATGTATGTCTGCTGTCGTTTTAACATGGAGCTCTATGGGGATTAACTCACTTTTGGAGGCAGCCTAAAGTGGCCATTCAAAGAAGTGCAGTTTTTGTACTTATAACTTATAACTTATTAAAACTTATAGCAGTATTGAGGCAACCTGATGGCGAGCAGGTGGAGTGGTTTGACTATTGGCAGTGGACTATTTGTGCATGTCACTCCCTGATCGCTCTCTCTTCTGCATTTCCAAAAATGTCTTAAAATAAGTCTTTAAATAAAGTTCAGTGTATAAGTCTAGAAACATGGCAAAGCCTGAACATGCAGCCAGCTTTACAGGCTTAGCTTTAAGTCGACAGACTTGACTCAACTCTCATGACGATAAGCTCAACAGTGTTCATAGGATCATTTATCGTTAATCTTCAAATGACAACATGTTAGAGATGTCTTGCAGTTGTTAACTGAAGCGTTGGACAGATGAGAAGCTTCACCCTTTGGTGTTGCTAGGTAGTAAAGGTGGGCTCATCCTACCAAAACTTGTGCGATTCATTTATAAGGGACTTTGAATCAACTGAATTTGATGGCCGTGCATTCAGTAGTTATCTCATGTAGATAACTAATTCATGAGACTGACAAACTGACTGACAGACTAATGAATATCATCATCTTAGACTCACACCTTCAAAGTGACTAACAATACATCTAGTGAATGAACAGTATAATTTATCTTCTCTTAGCTGTACAACTGATTGATTACTTCTCAATAGGTCCTCAACCTCCGGCAGATACATTAGTGCTTTTTAATCAGTGTGTTGAAAAATTGCAGTATAATTAAACTCTAAAACTGTCTAGTGATGATTTCAGACTTCTAGTGAAGACCTTGTAGAAGAGGACAGTTTTATTTTTGTAACGTCCACCAGATAATCACATTATAGACAATAAGCACAAGCTCAGTACAATACATTGGATCCTTGTACAGAGAACAATGAAATGTGGAGCACAGTAATCCTATGCATGTCAGTAGATTTAAAACTGCATGTGCTTTAAATATCACAGATGCATCGCATACATGTAGTATGCCTTGAAATATGGCTTACTGCATACATGTAAAATATATGGCGCAGACTAATGCCTTGCTTGCTTTCAACTTGATATAAATGACTAATCTCTATGGAGTGCAACCAAATCAGCAGATACATGCTGTGAAGGATTGGGCATCGTGTCAGTTATTGCTAAGTATGCATCCAGGGTGCCATCAAATCCAATCCCCACGCTGTTGATGTTTAAACAAATCAGTGACATCCGTCATCTCCAATGAGAGCGTGAGCAGTGAGTCAATACCCTCATTAGCCGTTTGAACACATGCTTCTGTAGATAAGAAACTGTGTGTCTGACAGTCCAGCTCTGACAGGCCAGATTATTTTTCAAATGTCGAACTGTTTAAGCTCGCAGATTGGGAAACCAAGCCATCCTAAAAGTGTGTATGCCTATTGTGCACAAAGTAGGACACTTGAAGAGTACAGTATCGATAACCTGCTGGGTACAAATATACAGGAGATGCAACATTAACCCTTTTGGTTTGCTGCAATCTCGAGAGAGAATCAAATGTGCAAGCAAAGAACCTGTAAATGACTTATTGCTAATAATGACTCTGCATTTTTTTTAGTTGGGCTGGTTTTCTGCGCCAAAACTCAAATTAAGTGTAACGGATGCATGAAAATGCACCCACAGCATGATTCACCCCACTAATTACCCCTGTCTAATAGAAAACCTCTATGCAAAAAGGAATCAACGTTAATATACATTGATGTATGAAAGAAAAGACATCATAAGAACATTATAGTCTGCCACGTTTTTGTTTGGCTTGTCTGTTGATTTATTTATTTATTTTTTAATAACCAACTGATTTATTGCCCAAAAAGATTTAAAATGGGCACTTGGGAAGGACTGAGAATTTAGCCTGGGGCTTATTTTCCAATCAATGATTGTTCATACTGTATGTCTTGTTAAAAAAATTAGGGCTTATAGGTTCATAAGAAAGTAATTATACTCAGCTCAATGTGGGCTTTCTCAGCAAATACACAGTGAATTTTGGATGCATTCATTTAAATAACACCTACAGTACATCTGTTTAAAATTCCATGTTGACTTAGTTATATCTTGTACGTGGGCGGTCTTGCTGATTATTTGCAGACAACTCGCTGCAGCAGAAAACACTTATCACTCTGTGGATATGCATGTGTAGGCTTGTGTGTGCTTTTTGCCATGATAGCAGCATAGCTCGAGCAATGTTGTTCCAACGGTTAGTCAGACGGTCGACCACTTTAGTCGAGGTTAATATATCCCACCTACACCTATCAGACAGACTGCCATTAAATTTGACATAGATGCCCGTAGCGTTGTGATTGTCTGACTTTAACTGACTTTAATTTTGGGAGTTTTAGAGGGATGTCTTGACAAATACTGGACACCATTAAATAATATGTATTTCAGACAATGAAGCCTCCTGAGTTTTAAGATAACGAATTAAACATGTAGGATTTTGAGTGAAACGTTTCAATCCAACCAAACACCTGCTATTTTTAATGATCTGCGACACCAGATGCACCTTGTGTTTGGTATTAATCACAGATTCATACCTAATCGCTCACTGCTGTTTGTTGTTATGATGAATGTACAGTTTGTCTATTAAGTCAGGAAGTCTCTCCATTAAAGTGACAACAACCGGCTGAGTTTTCTACAGATTTCTCAGCTGTTTGGTTTGGGTACAAATACCTGATCTCTAATGGATTCATATGTGTTTTAGTGGTAAATGATCCAAACCTATATTGTGCCTTTCAGCTAGTTTCTACAAAGCCCTTTACAATGCGTTTCTCATTCACACATTCATCAGTGCCATTGTAGCCACTCTACCTGCTGAACCACATCCAAATCATGCTCTGTGGCGCGTATACAAAAGCTGAGCATTTGATTCTGATTTGTATCAAGATGATAAAAGGAAAAGATCTAAGTGACTTTGAAAGAGGGTCCAGTGTTGTGGCGTGGGTGGCAGGAGCTTCAATCACAAAGACTATTCAACTGGCTAGTGTTCCAACAGGAACAGTGACAAAAGGGACATTTGCATGTAGATCTATTCAAATCGGTAAATGGGGTTGTGGTGGTTGTGGTGGATAGCACACGTTTGATGACCACAATGCTTGTGAATTAGTGTGACATGTAAAGAAATACAGAACAGTAAGTCTTTCTCAAGTGACAGAGAATGTCAAGGCAGGATGAGATCAGAATGTGTTTGTTGGGAAACTACCACTGTGGTGCACAGACCATCGGCACTGGTCCATGCTGATGTGTAAAAAAGGGATATGGTCTAATGAGTCATCCTTCAACATATTTTCAACTAGCGTGCAAATGCATTTGTAGGATATACCAACAGAGTCTTGAACGCTTGACCCCTACAGTGAGAGGATCCAGTGGCTCTGTTATGATGTTTTGAGCTTTTTACTGGTATTACTCTGAGTGATCACGTTCATGCTGTGATTAAACATTTCTGTCCTAATAGGGGTGGTCTCTTCAAAGATGACATTGCATGTCGTGGCCCAACACTTTTTAAGCCATTTTATGTTGGTGTTTCCTTTAATTTGTCAATTGTCAATAGTTTATAGTTTAAAGTCCCCTCTGGTTAGTAATTAAAGACCCCAAAACTCATCTCCATGTGACAAAATTACATATATAAGTTTTTCCTATGAAAAAAATCTCCAAATGGCTTAAAATTGCATAGATGTAACTCCAGACCATTGCCATCTCTAGAATGTACACATCTATTAAGTCTTTATCTCCATCCAACCATCAGTTGCCAACTAACAAGCAGAAAAAAATTAAAGACTGCATAATTACTTAATTATTTTTACTAAAATATATTCCCTATTTAAGGCTGCAAGGTGGGGCGGTGGTTAGCACTGTTGCCTCGCAGCAAGAAGGTTCGCGGTGAGGACACCCGGGATCTTTCTGCGTGGAGTTTGCATGTTCTCCCCGTGCAGCGTGGGTTCTCTCCGGGTTCTCCAGCTTCCTCCCACAAGGTCTAAAAATATGTTGAGGTTAATTGGTGATTCTAAATTGTCTGTAGGTGTGAATGTGACTGTGCTTGGTTGTCTGTCTCTAAGTGTAGCCCTGTGATAGACTGGTGACCTGTCCAGGTGTCCCCTGCCTTCACCCTGAATCAGCTGGGATAGACTCCAGCCCCCCCGCGACCCTAATGAGGATTAAGCGGTGTATAGATGATGGATGGATGGATTTTTCTTATTTACACTTCAATTTCTGCCGAGTTGTAACAGTTACACATTCAGACCAGCCAATCTAAGTTAGAAAATAAAAGCACCAGCAAATGAAATACTTTTAAAATAAAAATGTTTTTTCTTCACCTGACAGTTAGCTCAACTTACTATAATATCAAGTTTCATTCATTCATGCTGGCTTAAGAAAAGGATTCCTGACTGTGACGTATCAAACTCAGTACACTCAGAAAAGTAACATATTGTGAGATTATTTCACCTGCATTTTTCACTATTTAACCTGGACAGAAGCCAGCAGCACAGGGCAGCAGCACATTGCTAATGCAGCACAACATCTCACAAGCTGGATGAGTTAAGAACATGTAGCCTATATAACTATGGGTACCAATTAGTGAATGTTAGTATGGTAACAAACTTAATTAAGATGGAAAACATGATAAGCATTGCAGATTAGCATTTAGCCCAAAGCACTGCTGTGCCTAAGTCTTAGTGATATTTCTCAGGGGTCTCTGGTAATGTGTGCAGTGGGGAAACGGTAGAGACCTGCTGGAAAAACACTTTTAATCCAGGCCAGTGTAAACCTTTGCACAAGTAGCAGATCATTTTAATGAGCTTTTCAAAGATACACCACATCTTACTCATAAAATATTGATAACATTTTCCTATTTTTGTATGAATTTCACAACAAATTTTATTTCTCATGCCAATGTGTGCTATATTTTAATAATAGCCTATTTTTAAAAAAAGTATTGCTCTCGATTGCAGTGCGCTCTGCTATCAAAGACTCAAGTGTTTCTTTAACACCGAGATAAATAGATCTCGCTTTTCAATCATAGATGAACTGTTCTGACGTGCAGCCCAAGACTTTTTTTTTTTTTTTATTTCTACATGCATCCAAATAGTGAGGTATACTTTAACTTGTGTGAATGTAGAGTTATTACCAGTGTTATTTAAGCTGATGTAACTACTGTTTGGCTGCTGCCATTCGTGTGTATGTGGGTTTCACATGTACAAAATGTTTAATTATTGACATCAATTTGAGAGTTGATCAATATTTTACTGGATCCTGCTGATTTACCATCTTAAGGATTGGCTGGCGTGTGGGGATTTTCAGTGATGTTCAAAGTTATGCAGTCAGGGGAGTAGACCATGCGTAATGAGTTTACTGCACACGGTGTCTTTGATTCTTTATGAATGAGAGACGCTTGTAAGTCTGCGTACCTTGATGATGATTAGATATGTAAATGCTTATTATCAAAAACACACCCACACTTAGGAGCTCTACATTTGATTTATGGCAGCGCAGCACAACACAATTTCAAAGTGGGGTAGTTTTTCCCAAAGTTTTTCCACATCAAATGTATTTTATCACGGCGCTGGGCGGAATAGTTTTGTTTTCAGTTCAACACAGTGTGAGATATCAAGCAGCTGCTGTAAACCTGGGGGGTATTCCGTCAATGCTGCTAATTAAATCTGTGCTTGACTCTGGGGAAACAAAACACAATCAGTTTGAATTAACATTGACTTTCATTTGAGGCTTAAACTGTTCCGTTAATGCAGCTTGGCCGTGTCAGGTCAATGTTAACTCAAGTCAGGCTTAAATAATCCTGCGTTATATACGTGGAATACATAAGGAGCCCAGAACTGAGGATTCTTTGTTGCAAAAAGAAGCCAGAGCTCTGCTGATGGAACGATATGAAGATTATAAAACAGTCTTCATCACCAAAAGGTGCAATACTAACGAAATTAGCCAGAGAGAGATGGCTTATCAACAAAAACTTGAATTACAAGATATACTAGGCCTACTTGTTGTTTAATTTTTTAAATACATGAATATTTAGATTACTATATACGGTAAGACTGTGGCTATATTGTGGCTTGATAAAAGTATGTTTTAAAAACATGGTGTAACTCAGGGGAATTAGCATAACTTCAATGGATTTACTGTTAATTAGCACAAATCAGTGAAGTGTTTGAAGCCTGACTGAACTTCAGTCCTTAATCAATATTCATTATTCTCTGTTACATCTCAGCAGCCAAAAAAAAAAATAAAAGAATGTGGCAACAAACAAAAATTAAGTAGAAAAACATTTTACAAAGCTGTAAGTAGCCTTTAATGAAATAGGACATTTATTTGTTAAAACTGTTGTTGATCTGGAGCCACCAAAGTAAAAGACGACTGCAGGATTAATAAAATGTGTGCAATATCAGTGTTTTTAAAATCCCTACTTTTTATTCATGGAAGAATTTGTGCAATATAATGTCCTTCTACGAACGGATCAGCACCGTGCAATATTACTATTTTCCACATTCACAAGACTTTGTACATTATCTGAATTTACACATAAAATTTAATCTGTATAATATCAACACTGCTTATGCAAATTTCTTGTTTATTTACTATTTTTCCACTGATGTCCCTAGATTTTTTTATTTTATTTTATTTTTTTTGCAATATCCTTTTGCTGCTGTAATTTCCCTGCTGTGGCTTATCTTATCTAAAGCCACAGGACCCAAAGCATCCACATCCCGGTGCCGGGCTCCACAGGAACAACCCCAGAGGTCCATGTCCACGTCCCAACACGTTAGAGCTGTTTTGGAGGCACAACGGGACCTGCACAGTGTCAGGCAGGTAGTTTTTTTTTTATGATGTGTCAGATCTGCCTTCTAAATCCCCCAGCTCATGATGCCCAAGGCTCACCTGACTCATGTGTGAGTAGCCCTTAGTTTGTAAAAACACTGAGCATCTCATGCAATTCTTGCTTTTACAACTGCAGTGTTGTTTTTTTTTCTGATTGCTTGGAAAGGGCACAAGTACGTGTGGGGCTCTAGATGAGGAGACTATTTCTGCAGTAGCCGGAATGCCAGAGGTAAGACCAAATGTGACATGTTTTGGATGTGTCATGACATAACCGGAACAAGTAATTCAGCGAGTAAGTAACTTCTCCTAGTGCCATTAACAAGAACTATACATAACCAGCTACTTTTTGACAAATCTTCTCTTCTCGGGGCGTCGGTTTGATTAACAAGCGCCGTCTGGTTATTGGCATTGAGAGTCAAACATCTGGCGTAGAGCACTGAAAGATGCAGTTGGCGATAAATGAACTGGGGAAGGATGCAAGTATGAAGTGGAACCCAGCACAAGGTCATGGCTTGGATTGTAGTTTTTTGTCGTCACAGCTTGAACAAAATGAATAAATAGCTTTTAAACAACCTTGACACACTTTTTTTCTCCGTTAAATTCTGAAATGAAACCTTTTGAATGATCTGAGAACAGTCCTCCTGGAGCAGTGATAGAGAATGAGTCTGCCATAGTTGGCTGCACTGCAAAAGGTAATAAAAATAAATAAAATGTAGGAGTGGAAATTCATGCTCAGTTGGAGAAAAAGTTGTGAATGTATGTTTCCAAACATGTAACTGATTTAAGGATGACAGAAACTTGACGGAGGTGTCTTTAGGGATTCCGTTTCTTGTGCGTAAACTCTCTCCAGATCAGCCCAGTTCAGCTGTGTTTACTGAGCAGGGAATCTTATGAGCCACAATACTGAAACAGAACTGTCTTATAATTTACCAAGACTTAATCAAAAATAAGGCAGGATTTTTTTTCTCTCCTGATGGAATAGGGCCCTGGATTGTATTTTGTTGCTCTTTTTCTCATTATGACTTCCAAGCACGTGAAATAAAAATAAATTTAAAACCGCTAACAAATCGCTTCTGACTCATCTTGTTTATCTGAATGCATGTTTGCACAATTAGCGTCCTGGGGAGAAACACGGGAGCTACAGCCTTTTGGGTTTTCGTTTCTATTCATGTCTGGAAACTGCTGGTGATGAATGTAATTTCTCTACTGGTTGTGCATTGTTTATCTTTGTTCTCCACCTTGGCGCGCGTCAGTGCCGCTGACGAGATTGTGTCATGTGGTTATATCCTCATTAAATGTGGCTGGTGTCTGTGCTCTGGTCCAAAGATAACTCACAGACACAGTCCATGGATCATCACTTAATGGCATTTCAATTTCCTTTCTCAATTTACAAGAGACCACGACCTAAACAGGCCACGTTTTAGCAAAACATTATTTATGATGGTGTGTAAACACAAGCTGAATGGAGCTAAAATCTGCTATTGAGCCCTAACTGGAGCTTAACATTTATTCATTGGATTGAACTTCAACTCTTCACTTCCTTAAATTAAATTCTGAAAAGAGTCCAGGCTTGTTATTCATGTAATCCAAGACAGTTAAGTCTTTCTTTGTGAATTTGAGCCATTCCTGGAGCCGCTCCAATGACAGTAAATTAAAGTCAGATATTGGAGTGAAAATGCCCTGGTTGCTTTTTTTCCCCTGAAATATTGGCATATGTCCTGTCTTATAACTGTTATTACTTTAATTTTAAAAAGGTCTTTTGGGTAGGCATTTCCACAGCCTGCCTTGACATTAAATATTGAAGCCTCGGTCCTCGTTTCTAGACTTTTACGAATGATTTTTGTTATTATTGTTGACAGATATTGGTTGAATGTAATGAGATTCTAGAAATGTATTATATTGCATAAATTCTAATTCACATGATTATACCGCACAAAGATTTGCAACAACAGGACAGGTGTATTGTTGTAGCACACTGGATGACAGCGTTCTAGGAACCTATTTATCATCATATAGCACCACCTGTGCTGGCCAGATTGCTTGGCTACTAACAGTCAGACCGTCCTGTACTAGGAACTGAATATACTGCTGACATACAACAAACTTATTGTGTACTTCAGATGTATTTTTAAAAAGTAGTTGAAGCATTTTGGTCTTAATATTTAAAGGTGCACTAGCAGTATAGGTACCAGAAGATAATGCACTGATGTTTGGAACCGGTGCACTATTACAAAGACCTTGCTGCATATTTATGAGATGTGTCTCGAATTTGAACCAAATCCCTTTCAGTGGCCCGTTCGCTGAGATTTTGTTTATCATCCCTCTGACATGTCCAGAATTTCAGCATATAGGGGCTCCTCTCTCTGCGACTTAAAGAATACAGTAAAACCCACATTCATTAGCAGCAGCACTGTATGTCATGACGCTTGCGAAACCTTAAACAAAACATAAAAGCACCAACTCCAACCATTAAGTAGGTCAAGTGACAGAGGAAAAATCTCTCCCAGAAAATAATTATATATTTCACACTTAAAGCCATTCCAAAGGGTGAATATTCTCTTTGTGTGTATTTTTAGACAGATCCCACGATGAACTGCTTAACAAATTTGCTTGAGGGCCACCGAGGAGCTATCTATGCCGCTTTGAAATACTGGCAGGTAATACATGATTCTGTCAATTAAATCTCCAGCTAGGAATCCCAAGTCCATTATAGGGGGAGCCGCAGCAGTTTGCCTTGCTCTGCTACTTTGTCCCCTGTCACATCAGAGGCACTATTTGGTTTGACCAAGTAAATTATATTTGCACACTGAGTGGCCTGATTTCTGATGATGCACTTTGAAGTTGAGACCACATTCATGAAGAGGTGTTTTTGTGTGTGTGTGTCTGTGTAAGAGAGATGAGTGATTTCTCTTTTTTTTTTTGATTTGCCATCTTGTCATTCTTTTATTTGTCTGTTTTTTTTAATTTAAAAATGTATTCTTGAACTATACATCCAACATGGGTATGTATGCCATAAGAACTGTATGGTTTTTATCTACTGCAGTGACAGTGGTTGAGCCTAAGGGTGGCCCGGGGTGATCATGGCCACCACGGACTTAAGTCTGGACAAACCACTCAACCAATAGTGAAGCGAGTTGGAGGGCTACACATGCACTCACAAAACTGAAATTTATCCATTAACTACATTTTTTTTGGTACAACTTTTGTGCAGAACTTTTTCTCCGTGGACTTCTCATACAGATGTATTGTGACAGCGCAGCAAACCCCCCATTCAACCACATACAATGAAATAGTTCTGAACAACTACAACATTTTTACACTGATTCTGTAGCAATTCAAAGACGGTGCATTATTATCATTAAAAAAAATGTATAGACAGTATGAATAGTGCACCTGTTTTTATATATAAATCAAGATTTATGTATGTTTTCATCTGTTAAAGTGTGCATGGTTTAGGTCAGGGGTGCCCGATCCTGGTCCTCGAGAGCCCCTATCCAGCATGGTTTAGATGTTTCCCACTTCCAACACACCTGATTCACATGATCAGGATCGTTATCAGGCTTCTGCAGAGCTTGATGATGATCATTTAAATCAGGTGTGTTGGAAGAGAGAAACATCTAAAACATGCTGGATAGGGGCTCTCGAGGACCAGGATTGGGCACCCCTGATTTAGGTTTTGGGTTTGAATTTAGTGGAAGCTATTGTACTGACTTCTTCTTCGTCTTCATTAAAGACTGCAGGGATGATTTCTGGAAACAAACAGCTGATTAATGTAAGACTGAACCTGCATCCAAAAGAAATACAAAAGACTGGATGGACACTGTGTGATGTCTCAGCTAGGTGGGTGTCCTGAGTGAAATAAGGACACTTTTTATCTTAGGGTTGACCACAAAGTTGTCTTCATTGATTTAATGAAAACAAAAACTCTTAATATTAACAAGACATTATGTGCCACTAGAGTGTGAGTAAAGGTCTAAATCTGACTCTGCAAATGTAACAGTCAGTTGTTTAATGTCTGACTACTAGTCAGAGTAAAATGATGAAGGTCGTTTATCAAGGCATTAACTTTTTAGTTTGAAACATTTTTGTCCCATTTGGCTTCCCATAGTACAAGCCTGGTTGACGGTTGCTTAGCAACACCTCCAAACTACAAACCGCGGATGGTTTTTCAGTTAAAAAGTCTCGCAAGTATCTCCTTGGGTTATTTATTAAAGAGACTACTAGTTCAGTAAGGTCTTTACAATGACACCGAAGTAACAAACGGTCGTGTAGTTTTTCTAATGGTTTAGCAGTTTTATTGACTAGCAGGTTACTCACACCTGCGCAGTTTTAATGGCTAACATTAGCATTAAATAGCTACCGTTTGCTGACACGTACACACGTATGCGAGTTAACTTTGACAGGACATGGAGCTGGATATTCGTCAGTACCTTGCCAAGGCAAAGGAGCACCAAGGTGTGTTGTGTAATTAGCTACAGTTGTTGAGAGTGTGGAGAGTTGTGAAGGTGTGCTGTGCTCACCGGGTTTGTGTCAAACAGACACCGGAGCTCTGCAGGCAGCCTACCGTTTGGTCCAGAACACGACAGCGGCTGGAGGCAGCAGAACAACTCCACGTATTTCCTCAGACTTGTACGTCGTTTGTGCGGAAGCAGCTCTACAGGTGATAACGGAGGAGGGGTGGTTCACTGTTGTAGTTCTTGCTGATGTGGAGTTTACTTAACCAGCATTTTGTCAGCGAAACCATTTTTAGATGCATCTGGATCGTGACTGGCTCATAATCAGTCGAGTCAAGGGTGAAGCAAAGAACAGGGGTGAGGGCAGGGGTGTCGAACTCCGGTCCTCGAGGGCCGCAATCCTGCATGTTTTAGATGTTTCTCTCTTCCAACACACCTGATTCACATGATCAGGATCGTTATCAGGCTTCTGCAGAGCTTGATGATGAGCTGATCTTTTGAATCAGGTGTGTTGGAAGAGGGAAACATCTAAAACTTGCAGGATTGTGGCCCTCGAGGACCGGAGTTCGACACCCCTGGGCTCGGGGACATGGGGTGTTTAAGACATTTGGTTTGCACTTAATGTTTTTATGAATGAACTGGTTTTGTCTGGTCCTTTACTAAACGACATTATTATAATTTTCCATTCTTATAACAGAGGGTTTTTCCAGTTCTTCTAAGAGATTTTAAATCAGATTTATATAATGCAATAAACATGATATTTAAAAATGCAGTAACCAGCTTCATACAGAATCATATGTAGACTTAAATTGAGGACAGCCACAGTGGGCCTAGACAGCCAGCGTCAGATGTTAAAATCCTCTGTAAGAAGGAGGGCAGGAAGAAAGCACATGCTCTGAACATACTTCCAGCGTTGCTGTGAAGAGTGTTTTTATGTCGTGAGGAGTTTGTGACTGCTGAGATGCCACATAAGACATAATGCTTCAAGCAGCCTCCACGAATAAAAGATCTGCAACTGGCTGAAAGATGTGAGGCTCATTTATAAGTAAATGCTTGGCACTGTGAAAACGTATAAGTACTTTCTTCTGTGGACCTTTGTGAATTTCTACTGACATTATTAAATTATGTCTTTGTAATTTAGAGACGACCTGTTGGGTTTGACCAGTGCTTTGTTGCTGATGGTATCTACAGATACTGATTGAAAGCATCAAGGTGATAAAAAAGCCTTTTCAGTGCTCCACTGCTGGAAAAGTCTTTATATAGATTTCATTTTGTCATTGTTTTTATACAGTTACTGTAGTTAGCTTAATCTAACTATTCTCCCAGCAGGGAATAGTAATGAATATTTACTAATGTAGACGGAGCTGTCCAAGGGCAAGGAAAACATATTTGAATAATGAAACACAGGGATACTCCATAATGTGATTTGTTCTTTCTTCTCTATATCATACAGCAGGTTTTCTGTGAAAATGCAGCTTGCCTTGAAGTGCCAGGCTTAAGTGAATACTGAATTAGTCCTCAACCACACCACAGCTACATTGCAATATTCTTCAATTTTCCAGAGAGGCATAAATATCCCGCTTGCGTGCAGACATTTTCTAAACACACTTATCCGTTGTTCATTGCTGTCAGGTTTCACTTATTTTCTGAGCCTCCTGCATGAGAATAAAAAGAAATACTTCATACACAATCATAGCACAATTAAAAGCTTAAAGTGTGCGGCTAAAACTATCTCCCATGACAGCACTGCAAGTTCTTGAATGAAAACCACCATGTGTGAATTTATTTGACAATTAACAGGAGACAGTAAGTATCACAGCACTAAGGGGGCAACACTAAGGGCACCAGCATGCAATTATGATAATTTTCTTGTCATGCATAAAAAAATGTGCATCTCACATACGTTAAACCATTTCTGAATAGTTTTAATAATGCATCAAACTCAGGAAACTACCGGTTACACAATCTAACTGCAAATGAGGTTTAAATATTTATTTTGTTTGGCCTTTGTGGCTCTCTTTCTCTGTGTTTTCAGTTGGGCTGTTTGGAGATAAGCGCAGCGTGTCTAAAGATGTACTTTGAAGGGAATCCGCCGGCTAATCAATTTTTGTGTCGAGCCTACCTCTGCCAGGGCCAGCTAAAGTCTCCGCCGGCCACTGGGAGTGTGGTGAGGACAGTAAATTGGACACATCTCCTCAAGGGCTTTGTGTGTGTTTCTGTGGCAGTGTGGTATGCACACAAAATTACTGTAGAGATACACTGTACTTACTTTCACTAAAAATGAAGCAGATGCCCTAACTTTACACGCACTAGTGGTTTGGCCTTTGTCTTTTCACTTTTTAGTGCAGCTTAAAGTCTTATTTTTATTTTTATTTTTTTTTATATATCAAACTACGGCCTCCTTTGAATATCCTATTTGTCTTCCCCTTTGTATGTTTCAATGATATGACAAGTTCTCATTTCCCCTTTTGCATTATTTTCTATTTTAGGAGGACTTTGAAGAGGCTGTGATGTGTTTTGTGAAAGCAATTGAAATTTCAAAGCATGACCCAAGGTATGCAACCTCTCAGCAGCGTGCTTGGCTTTGTTGTTACAGTGTCGAGAAAGTTGACCGTTTTATGCTGCGTACAGCTGATCATCTCTGATATTGTTTGGCAGTTGCCACTATAGTGCTAAAGTGCTCTTGTAAAAGATGTAATGAAAGTGAAATATCCCCCACAGGGAGTGTTTTTTTTTTTAAATATTTTTTTTTAGCTATGGTGGATTAGTTTCAGTCTGCTGCACAGAAATATTTAAAGAATTAGGGGTTTGATTTCCAAATAACATTGTTGAACTATAACATGATTTTCATGCCTCGCCCTGACCCCCTTATTCGCAAGTGGATCATATTCAGCATGTATTCTTCTTAATGTTAACCTTTGACTAAGTGTATCAGAGAGCAGGGTGAAAGGAGGGGTAAATTTAGCTGTAATAGGAAAAATCATGATTTATAAGTTCCCTTGTTATTTACTTTCAAAGATGTGCTTGGAGATAACCGGCTTAACCTTTGCAAGCAATCGGCACCAAGTGTCTTTGCTAATGAACTCATAACCTGTCAATAAAAGGGCTGGATGAGCAATCCTTAAATACCAAAGGGAATACATATCTTATGCCTCCAAGCCAGTCTAATGCACAGCACATTCTCTGGTGCATAAATTAGCAACACTTAAACAGTCTGCTCACACAGTTTTCTCTAGAACAGCGCTCTGAATTCATAATTTTCACTTATTTCACATATAGAAGCTTGAACAGGCCACTCTCCTGTGGTTCATTAGACTATTGTTAATCAGCACACATTTGCAGTTCACAGGACTTCTGCATATAGAGTTGACACTTGACCTGAATGGGGCTGAACTAAGAGATGAACTGTTTTGCATGTGTGTCATATAAATAATGCAGTGTGTGCTTTTTATGCATGTGATTTGTATTTCACAGATACCACTTTATGGTGTTCAATGCCTCAGTGCTGTACTTCCAGACAGTGCAACCTCTCTTGCAGCCAGGGCGATGCCTCCACCTGGTCCCCTCCCTCAAACAGGTGGTGCAAAGTCTGGAGGAGGTGGCAGACCAAGACCACAGCTGGAGGGCTGAACTCATGATGCAAGTGGCCCTGCTATGCTCTCTTACTCACCTTTCGTTAAAATGTCCGTTTCAGATTCCGTGCATTCTCTGCACGATACATAAAGATGACGCGCCGGGCTAATTAACCAGCAGTTCATTTATGACCACAGTTTTCTAGCTCCCCAGTTAATTAGTTGCCTTTTTATCTTGTATAGAGTGGAGAATCTGTTCTAATGTAAGCTGTTTAATCATGTTCTCCCTTGACACCTCAGGCCCAAGTGTTAGTTTTATCTTTGTTCAGTGAACAATTCTAGTACCACTCTTGTACAGTGTAATATCAGTCAAGGAGTATTAAAAAGATCAGGCACAGTGTGTCAGCCATGATCAGCATTCATCTAGGTAGGATAGAATGGCCAACAATCACGGTTTTCTCTCAAAACTTACAACAATGATTCCAGTGCATGTTCTGATATCAACAAAATACAAGAAACCCTGTTCAGTAGAATGCAGTGCAATTCTACAGCAACACAAAATCATATTGACCTTAGAGACACAGTGTCGACAACAGTGAGCATTACAAGCCTCATAAAGGAAAGCTATTATATTTGATTGTATCGGTATATTGATTACATTGTATGTACAGCAGCGACGTATAGTAATAAACAGGAAACTTGCTGTATAGGACTGTATAGACTATAAAACTCGCAACATGATCAATGTCTGTATGCCTGCTCTCTGTCTCTTTACAGGCACCTGGTCAAATGCCTTGTGGACTCTAGGAATGCTGAGGAGGCTAAAAGTTTTGCCAGAGTTACAGAAGAATTTATCAAGTCACACACTCCACATCTTTATCAACGACTCTTTATGTTACTGGTAAGCAGTATTTTGCATGTCAAAGTAGGTTTTTGGATTTACAGATTGTGATTATTAAGAAAAGCAGCCTCGTATTACTCTTTGTGGTGCATTTTTTTTAAACCAGGTGAGAGGTTTTTAGGATATTCAGGACTGAGAGCATTTCATCTTCCAGTGTTTCTGAAAATCGAAAAATCTGGAAATATTAAAATACATGATTTTTACTGGGTATTCTTAGTACATTTCAGACTAAGTAACTTGACAACAGTTAGTAAGCCAAACGTGATCCTTCATGACCAGATGACAGAAAGTCAAATTCACTGCATAGAAAACTAGACTTTTGACCAAAGTTTGAACACATTTCTAACCCGACCCTACAATACAATAGATCTATATCCTATTCTAACCTCAACAAATGGCTTTTCGTAGACTAGTTTTCATGCCATTCTTTGAGTTAAATTTGAAATACAGTATAGATTTTTGTGAATCATTTCAGGATCATAAAGTGTAACGTCGAACTTTTCCTTTCATAGGTACAACAAAAGCTGTCAGAGAGTGATGCCCTCATTGAAACAAGCAGGCAGTGCATTGCCTTAGAAGTCATTTACAAAATACAGGAATTCAAAAAGTAAGTTTCTGTGTTACGTTTACACAAAGTTTGTCCTTTTTTTTTTGTCTGCTTTGACGTAGCTGGATGAATTATTGTTTTTGTGCTGTCATGATGAAAGCACATTCCATCTATCTGCAGCTAAGATAAACAAGTTCTACTGTAGCTGTAGTTGTCCACAAAAAGAAGCCCTTGATCTGCTTTAATAGTGTTTGCTTTTCAATAGTTGTGCAGGCAAGACTGTGTTTAAAAGTGTGCTTTTGTGATTGATTGCATGTTTACTGTTTTTAGAAAACTTTTGCCAACAATAAAGGCAAGCTGAGTCATAAACTTTGTCAGTTTTGACCTTAGTAAGAGTTGTGTCACACCGAAGTTAGATTTTGTGCCACTTTTTCTGAAGTATTTTATTCAGGGTTTCTGCTTTTTTTATATATTTGCCAAGTTTTCTTAAGCTGTAGGACTTGCGGTGGGGTTTTGTTGTGGTGTTCTTGATCTTAAGTCTTTTATGCCTTCAGCTAACTTGAAAGCTCTGCAAACATTAAACCTGGGTCAATGGACCAGTGATTTACTGGTTTGCAGCTCAGCCTGTGGCTTCTCCTAGTGGGCAGGTTTATCTTGCGGATAGTATAGCACCATGTCTTCTGGTGGTGAACACTGTAGTACAATCCCAACCCCCACCCCTTTTCTGCAGGCATGTACTCAACATGTCAGAGCTCCTTTGGCTCTTCATTTGAGCTATAAACGTGGACAGCCTGATTCAGTCCGACCCAGCCATCGTCAGCACCATATAGGTTATTTTGCCTGAGGTTTATGCACTGTTTGGTGTGAGTATATTAGAGGGCGAATGCAAACACAGATGCATGCAGTCTTGGATGCACACATGTATGTACGTTAATGTACACAGACAGGTCTCTCTGTTGTTTGCAGCAGGCTGGAAGAAATAAATGAGGACAAACTGACAAAAGAGGATTCTACCAAGCTTGAGGAGATTTTCTATCTCCTGGTGGATTGTACCGAAGCACCCGCTACTCCTGTGAACTCTGGCCCTCCTCAGAGCCCAACACTCATCCTACCATCTGACAGGTCTGTGACCCAAAGTGTCCTGATCAAATCTCCTACGAGATTACTTTTGTTGCTCTCTGTCCTCTTCCTAAACCTCCCACTACCATAAACCCACATATGGATATCCCAAGGGCAGTACATAGCTCAGATTACTGTACTGAAGTGTTGTGAACTGTATAAATTATGTTTTATCTGGGATTTGCAGAGTTGCCTTCCTCCTGGAGTTGGCTCTGCTGGCCTTGCAAGCGAAGCATCAGAAAGTAGCTGCCGACTGTTTGAAAGAGCTAAAGTCGATGGGAGAGGCTGTGAGTGTCCGATATTCTCTTAAAACCTCAGGCGGTAGGAGCAGTAGCTGTAACTGTACATATTATAGAAACATGCAAATTTATGCATGGAGTTTGACATCCCCTTATAAGTAGGAACTTGACAATAGATGAGATTAATTAGCTGGGCTCAAGAGCTAAAGAGATTACTGCATTTTTACTTTCAGCAAAGTAGTACTACATTCTACTTTGCTGAAAGTATGTCTAAGTGTTTTTGGACTTTTTGCTTTTTGAGGGTATTACATGGAATGATAAAATATAATAATGATTAGCAGCAGTGCATGTACACGAGGTTTCGGTTGTTAAAAATGTGTAGATTTGTCATCCTATCCTCAGTGCACTACTGAACACTGACTCATATCACATGTGTATTTATCTTTCTAGAGTACTGGCCAACGCATAATAATGGAATGTGTCAACTGTGAAATCAGCCTCCTGAAGAAAGAGGCAACGATGAATGACTATTCCAAAGCCAGTGTGGAGGTACTCCATCATATACATGAAATATCAGCAATGTTTCTTCCACATGTTTTAAACAGTAAAGCTTGCACAAGCTTGATTAACTGTTTATAAGTGCTTATACTTTTTGTAATCATGTTACTTGTTTATGGGCAGAAATTCCGCTTCACTTGCAGAAGTGTCCCTGCCTTGAATGACCCACTAGTTCATTAAAAAATGCTACACGAGTTAGAGTTTCAGTAAAGGATTTGAATTATTATATAATCACCTTAAGACATTTTCTGGAGTTTTACTGTTCTAATAAAAATTACAAAAATCTTCAAGGAAGTAGGATCAAGCAATCATGTAATCTTATTTCATACCATACTGTGAAAACTGTCACATTAAAGAAATTGGCACATTAAACATATTCAGCCCAGTCTAGTCCAAGTATACTTGCCAAGTGATAGAAGTGTTGTGCTGTCATAGCTACAGGAGAGATACTCAATCTGTAGTTGTTATCCCACAGGCCCGACTGAAGGAGATCGGCAAGCTGGATCAGTGGCTGCAGACTGCAGTGAGAGAGGGGGACCCTCAGGCTGTGCAGGCAGTGTGTGCTACCCAGTGGAACTTCTGCCTGCCCCTCTTGCAGCACAGCATCAGGAAACGCATCAAAACACCTCTGCTCAGGGTGGCCCAAGCCCTGGAAGACATGCAAAGGTTTTTAACTTTTTCATGGAACATACACACAGGCAACAAATTAAAGGAAAAACCTGAACCCTTGACCCCATCAGTGAGGACATTTGATGGCTCTGTTATGTTGTCGGGGGCGTTTTGCTGACATGGTTTGGCTCTACTTGGGAAGGCTCACTGTAAATCAACACAAAGTTGTTCTGAGTTATCATGTGATGAAGCATTTCTATCCTGATGGGAGTGGTCTCCCACAGGATGACAATGCCTTCATCCATAGAGCCCAAGAGGTCAGGGAATAGTTTGAAGAGTGTGGTCATGTTGTGAGTCATGTTATGGCCTTTGCAGTCACCAGATCTCAACCCAACTGAACACCAACGGGAGATTTTTGAGCAACCTGGTAGACCACGCTTTTCAACACCGTTATCAATGAACCAATAAGGGAATATCTTTTAAAGAATGGTGTTTATTCCCTCCAGTAGAGTTCCAGAGAATTCTAGGATCAATGCCAAGGCACTTTGACATTGTTCTAGTGTTATGTGGTGACCAAAGATCTTACTGAGGCACTGTATGCTGGTTTTTCCTTTAATTTGTCACCTATCTCTGTGTGTGGCTATGTACTGTAGCTTAGTTTATAGAAATAAACTGAGTGGCCCAATTAAGCATTAAAATCCAAAGGAGCACTATTTTTAAAGACAGTTTATAGCATCCTATCAAATTATTTTACTAAGAGGCCTGATATATTTTTTTTATGTAATAGCTGTAATTTTTAATCGTGGTATCTTGGCTTTGGGGTTAATGCAGTAAAGTCCACACTCACCATTAAAATATTTTAATACATACACAGTAACAGTTACAGTGGGATCCAGAAGACTGAGATACTAAGAAACTGCATATTTTTTTGCATTTGTTTAAAAAAATAATAATTACAAATAATATTTGTGGTTTAAAAAATTAGAGTGAAAAGTTAATTATCTGATAAATGTCAGAATATTATGTTATTTGTTTGCTCTCCTTTGTCTTAAATGACAGCATCTTTCAAGCTGCATGAGCTCCACAAGTTTGTCCAAACCTCATAACCCACATTATCCCAGCGTGATCTGACAATGTTCCAAAGAGCTTCCTATCATGAATGTTTGTGTTTCTCAGGATTTTAACTGCCCCATAAATGTTCATTGTGAGCTCAGGGTGACTGTCCAGGAAAGTTCATGAGGGTCAGCACCACTTAGTCTTCTCTGGTTATCAATTATTAGGTTATCAATTAGTTCAATCAATTATTAGTTCTTTAAACTTTAAATGGCACTCCATTCCTCAGATGGAAGAATGGAGTGCCATTTCTCCTTTGTAAAGGTGGTATTGATTTGGTTGAAGTGTCTATTGTCAGAGTAGCAAAACACCCCCAGACTTGGGTATTCTAAGCACTATTCTCATTCCATCCTCTTGGTCTCCTTACATAAGTGCTCCTGTTACTGCCACTAATTTCTTGGATTCATTGCTAATTAGGACTTTTTTTTTTTTTTCATCATCCACTTTGAAATGCTGCTATGTCTTAGCCCACCCCAAGCGTTTGGCCTTGTTTTTCCTCCTGAGAAATGGTTTAGAGACGCTTTTCGTCCTCTGAGACACTAGACAGCCTTCTTTTGACAGTTCTTGAGTGAAGTCTTTATTTAGCAAATTCTGCATCTGTGATGAAGTTGCTTTTCTATCTCCCAGTGAACAAAGCTTGATGTATTGATCTACTGATGGTGTGCTCACTTTTGGTCTGCCTGATCCTGCTTTTGATACAACTGATCTAGTTTCCACAAAGTGTTTTAGAGTGCCATGCACTGCCGCTTTAGAAAACTCAGTCAAGTTGTGATTTGGCGCTGAGAAAGCCCCTCTGTGGAGTAAGTATTTGACTTCCGACATTTTCACTTAGCTCTGATGCAGTGTTTCATACAATCACAATACTTGGTAATCAATATTTCCCCTGGAAAGTTGAGGCAAAGCCATGGTCTAACCGGTGAATAGTGTCTATAAGTTGATTTATGTGAACTTGCCTCTGACAAGTTGATCAAATCCACCGGAGTGAACAATGGATGCTGCTTCAAGGCAAGGATAGAATTAAATTAAGAGAAGTAAACATGGTCAATGCCTAGAAGTAGTACAAATCTTACATTATTGTATCTATCTATAAGTTGTGTTTGTTTATTTTACATACCAGAGCTTGTATTTTGATGTTTCCAGGATTGATTCTAGGTTTAAATGAAAATATGACAGATCTCACTGTACATTTTACAGTGACTATTTTGAAGCTTTGCAGAAAATAGTTTTTCAAAAGTGCAATATTTATGTGCATTTTGCATTTGCATTAAGAAGGCTATTATAATGTTTTTTGGTAAGAAGCAGTAACATTTTTCTGTTTCTTTCACTGTAGCCATTAGTGACTATTACTGACAACGAATGTGTAGGTATTTTATGAGATGATATATATATAAATATAATTAATATCATCCGTTTTTTTTAAATCTAGCAGACCTACAGATTGTTATACAATCACAATGTATTAGTTCATACTGGAAGTGTCTGTGTGTTATTTTTACAGTATGTTGCTGGAGATGCGCTGTCAAGTCCACTCAGAGCTGGCAGCAATTGAAGAGGAGGAGGGGCGCCTTGAGGCTTCTTTGACTCACCTTCAGAAAGCCATGCTGTTGGATAACGGGACACAACAAGAACGCCTGTCGTCAGCTTTTCGCCTCCTGCAGCTAAGACGGACGCTCTACCAGACACCTCCCCGGACTAAGGATAAAGCCGCCATGCTTATGCAGCAGGTTTTCTTCCCACTTTTCAGACGATGTAACATTACACGGTGTAACGGCTCATGTACAACTGCGGAGGACATGAATTTTCTGTAAAAACAATCAATCACTAGCAATCACAGATGAAAGCAGATTCACCTATCTCCCAAAACTCAATTGTTGCAGCTTAAATGAGACAAGAATAAGTGTATGTGACATGCCAAATGAAATAACTTAAATTGTATTTAATACAATAACCCTTCAATGTCTTTTTCAGGTCAGAGATATGCAGCCCCAAGACCAGACAGATAGTCGTCCTGTTCTGGTTGCTGCAGGTCTCCTTTTGGCCCCTGACGATTTTCAGATGGTGCTGGATGCAGACGACACCTCAAAAAGTACACATTTCTCTTCCTCATGTTCACTTTACACTAAAATACACTGACAGGTGCTTATCCTATGTCTGGTTAGCAGGAAGATCTTCTTTTGAAGAAATAGCTTGACATCCAGATTAATTAAGCTTCTTTTATATTCACCAGGAATCATAAATTCCATTAAAGCTTCATAAATGGACAAGTTACTGACCTGGAGGGCAGTTAAACTCTTATTAGAAGTGCGTTCTACCTGTGATCAAGTGCACCTTTCTTCTTTATGCATACATAATACATTTTCAGGTCCCACATGGTGCTTCATTTCAGCAAATTAATTTTGTCTTTCAATTTTTCAACTCAAAGATGGTTCATCTTGCCATGACTGTATGAACCCTGGTTTTAGCCCTGCTTGTTTTAAAGTTATTGTCATTTTAAATGCGATTGAGTTGCTGCTGTTCCCGTCCCCTTCAGTAAGCACACTCTCTCTGCATCTGCTGTGTTCGGTGATTGAGAAAGTGAAGCAAAACCGCGCAGCAGCTGACGTAGATGAAAGTGCATGAGACTAACTTTCTCTCTAAATGATCGTTTTACATGTAAATTTGGCCAAATTCCCTCCATAGCCATTGTCAGGCAACATTGCGGTTATAAAATCAGTACTTTAGCAGTGCAAAGCGACAGCTTGGAAATGTCTCTGCTGGTTACGTGCAGTCTTAATGGGCTGTGTTTCAGCCAATGTTTCATATTTCTTCCGTTGTCTGACAGCAGAAACTGAAAAATATGCAAATGAGAGCAGGTTTATTGGGAATTTAGGTGTTTTAAAATGCAGTATATGGAAGCACTTAGAGCAACAGAGAAGTAAACAGATATAAACAGCAGCTGTAATTTAAAAACACAGAAACCCATTGGCGTCAAATTGATCTTAAAGTTTCCACCATTTCTGATTGCCCCTCGACACTGCAGTCATCACAGAGCTCTGCCCTGTGGACATATGATCAGAGTTAATGATAACGTTAGTTACACTGCTTGTTGAATTGTTGTAGGGAAATTTCCATCCAAATAAAAGTAAGGTATTTGCTCTTCAGTTCCTCAGGTGCTACTAAGAGACTCCAGCAGCCAACAGTAGAACATTTGGTGCACTTTGCTCATAGGTGAGACATTGTGGACTTAGCAGTATTGGCTGTAGCGAGTACATAAACCTTACAACTGCGAGATAGCTGCTCATTCTGAATGGCAAGCAGCAGACTGTGAGGCAGCTGGAATATGTTCATTTTTAGCTCAACTGCTATTGGTTGCCCAATTTCTATAAGATAAAAAATGTTGCTAACTTGTAAAGCTAGAAGACTGTCTGTGTCAGAGACGGCCACAGGAATTGTAGGAATGAGCCTCTTCATCTTTTCACATTTTATTTCACAACTCCACTTTTCTAAAGCATACCAGGGCAAAAAAATAAAAAAATAAAAATGTCCACCATATGTGATCTTTAAGGGAAGGAATAAGACAATATAAGGATTCAACCATTTGGTTAAATCGAACCATGTGAAGACAATGTGGTGCTTTGTATTCATTTGACTTGAAGTTAAACTGTAGAATACCTTCAGGCTGGTCGTTTTGGTCTTTTTATAAGGCATTTGCTGTGAGTATTTTGTCCATTCTTTACCTGCTCTGGTCTGCACTTCTGCTTAAGTGGCTGTTTTGTTCCACTCTGCTCTCTCTCTTGTCTCCCTCTTAACTTTCTGTAGGCTTGTTGTGGTGGCTTTTGTACACTGACTGCATTTTTGTATTTTCTTTGAAGTTCATTTAATTAGCCCTGTTGCATGAAGAACATAAAACGGCCTACAGACCAGGAGACATTATAAATTATGAAACAATCAAACATTTATCGTAGCTTTTAAACTGCGGCGTACCTGAATGTTCCAAAGCAGCATGACTTTCTAAGCTTGGTGAGCTCAGACAGATCTGACTGATCTGTGCTGACTGAGCCCTTCTTTACTTGCACCTGGACGACGATCGATTGTTTATGTTCTATAATTCGGTGCTGCCTTCGTAAAGCAGGCACTCATTACACTCAGACTGAGTGCAAATTGAATGAACATCGCAAACCAACGTCAGTGTGCTGTTTTTGGTAAATTTGTAACTTCGGTCACCCCATGTGGCTCGAAATACTTTAAGTGAGAAACTTTGTTGCTAGGTTGTGTGAAATATTTCTGAGAAACTACATTTAGTGTGTTCTAGTGTTGCTCACAGTGAAGCCCAATCGACTGTGTTCACTAGATCAGGGAGCAGAAGGGCCGGAGCTTGGGGAGAGCCTTTGATCTCGCACTCCTTCCAGGCTCCTTGGTCCATAGCATCAAATGAACATTCAGCAATCTTAATGACCCAGGGAAGAACTCGCCTCTGACAGCTAGTCAAAGGGCTTCTACTGCAGGCATTGGTTAAAAGCTTTGGTCTCTCGAGGCACCTCTTGTTTTTGTCCATGAACCTCAAGTATTCCTTAAACGAAGACACTTAATCATTGTGTTCTGAGCTTCAAAGCCTGCACACAAAGTAACCCTTGAGACTAGAAGAATTAATTAATTGCGGTTTGCATTGTTGCTGAAGTTTTGCATCGTTCCTCAGATGTTCATCAATGAGAGGTGTGTGCATGAGAGTGTGCATATTTAAACTTTCAGGTTGAGCACACAGGCACTGAAGCATTTTGCGTCTCCACTTACTGTCACAGACCTCTATTCATAATTCAGTCCACACAAAAAGTGCTTGAATACTCCAGATGCTGCAGATGGGTTTCAATAAAAATCTGGAATATGTTTCTGTCTAATAAGATTAAATTCTAGTCAGAGACATCCCTGCAGTGGCATCGTAAATAAGTCATTTTCTCTTGTATCCCCATGGTTGTGGAGGATACAACTAATAATTGTGTAACTTCCACAAAAGGATAACATTCTCACTTTGCATATGCTCTATAACTCTCCAAAAACCATTTAGGCCTAATAAATTGCCCATTCAAATTACTTAATCTTGGACTTGTATCAATTCATTATTTATAGAAAATGCAAAAGCTTTTCCTATCTGAATAGAATTTAACTTATGCATGCAGTTCTCAAACAATTGTCTAGTCCCCGTAGGCAGTCTTGGAGCTGGACCAGTTGCTCACCTCGCTGCTAAGGCTCAGCATCACTCCACATCAGTAGAGAAGGTGAATGGACATCTGGCCAGACAAGGCAATGACACAGACGACACAGAGAGGTGGGTGTTTGTGCATTTACATGTATTAATTGTCCCTTTACATGTATATGAACGTAAGTCTTCCTCTCTGTCTTCTTGTCATTTTAAAGTCTTTTTAGTTGTCACACTTCCTGGAAGCCCAGTTGGAAAATTGCCTATATAACCAGACTTTTACGGCTTGTTGAATTTATTACTCCTTGCTTTTACTGAACATTACATAGTAATGAATGTTTGATCTATTGTTCCTCTCTGCAGTTAAAGCTGTTGTGTGACTACAGGAGTCTGCACCCTTCCATTACGTCTTCTTATTCACAGTGCATAGTTGATTTCTCCATGTCTGGCCCTGTCATTACTGTTAAAACGTGTGCACATCAGAAATGACAGGCTTAATAATCAGAAGAGGGCTGTGCCATCAGGACTTGAGAGCAAAATTGTATTATTCATCAACCTGCAAACAATTTTAGATCATATACAATGTGTGATTATGCCCTTGCCCCGACCTCCACCGTCTAAAAAGAAATCAAGTTTTCTTTATTTCCTCCCTGTTTCAGAGTGAAGTTGTGGGCACTATTAGCAAAGACAGCCAGGAAACAGGAAGTTTGGGATGTGTGCCGAGCTGCTTGTCGATTCTGTCTGCTTTACGATGATGGAAGATGGAAGCTTTCCAAGACTGACAGTAAGATGATGAATAATCCTGAGACTGACTGTAAAATAACATAAATTCTCCTCAAGCCTCAATGGAAGAATATTCTCATTTCACTGCACACGTGTAAATCAGATTCAAAATAATATCACGGATCTGATGTGCACTTGTTATAATGTGGTTGTAAGTATTCTGACAAAAAACCAAGCTGACAGGAAGCAATACTTGTAATAGTTGTAGCAGTAGTACATGTCATGCTGCTAAATAATGAGACGGATTTTCTGATTTCCCTCCAGCATGCAGCCGTTCAGAGGAAGAGAGCAGAATGGAACGTCCTCACAGCTACAGTGGAAGTCAAACCTGTGTGCAATTGTTGCGCCTTTTAGCTGAAATTTGCTTCA
Source organism: Stegastes partitus (assembly GCF_000690725.1). Lineage (NCBI taxonomy): Eukaryota > Metazoa > Chordata > Actinopteri > Pomacentridae > Stegastes > Stegastes partitus. Next base: position 41,418 of record NW_007579140.1, read on the forward strand.
TCAGTGCTGAGGTATGTTCTTCCTAACTCAGACCTCCAGGCTAACATATTAGCAGTTATGTTCCAACAGCTTTAATGAACTACAACAAGTTTCACATCATTCCTACTGTATACAGACAAAATAGCACAACAAGAATAGAATATGAAGCTAAGACTTTGTACTGTAATGTCATCAAATTGCATTTTTGGTACCTGTCAGGGCTTACTGTTGATAATGTAGTCAGGTGCTCAGGATACCAGGGCAGTGAATGGGTGCCCAATGGTCAGTAGACTGCAGCTAAGGCACACCCTAAAAACAATCAAAGATAAAAAATAAATAAATAAATTTTTAAAAACTGCTTTAGTTTCTTTAATAAGCATTTACACTTTTTTTTATTTATGCACAAAGGAATTCTTACCAATAATGTCATGACACAGATGACAAGTTTATATACAGCAACATTTTTGGTATGGTCTCAAACAGTTTATCAACCTTAATCAAACATCCAAGCGTTTTCTTCCACTTAATTAAAGTTAAATCCCATCATGTCAGCACGATTATTACAGGGAGCTCTCAGTTTACGTCGGTGGCTGACATAACAGGACATATCAGGGCACAACACAGACAGCAGTGTCATCATCTCTTGGCTTGTAATTCCAGCATCATCTGCCCTTGAAAGGGTATTGTGCATGCAGTATATTAAACACGGAGGTTGAGTAGATTCATTTTCCCGATGTACATCCCGTACAATGACTTGTGAACTTTCCACTGATACAAACAGGCTTTTCTGGTTTTGATTATGAAATGGGGCTACACTCTTTATTTTCTTCTACAGGAGTGACACAAAATCCTTCACCTGTCTTGTTTTTCATTGTGACCCTTTTCCATTATGGATGTAAATGTACATATTTTACCAAGCACAGTGCAAAGGCTGGATTTACATTTTCTGGTCACACAGGTTTTTATTTAAAGTTGATGTGGATTCTGATTTTTTAGTCATGAGGTATGGTTACACATGGGTACACTGTTTGGAATATTTATATATTTGATTTTTTTTAGCTTGAAATCTTGTTTTGGAATATAACTTTAGGAACTAACATGGTGGGATTTTTAACAAGCCCCTGAGGTAGATGTTGATTGGTCTGAGTCAGAGATTGTTGTTCTTGCCTTATGAGCTTGTCTTATTGTGTAATCCCTCTTCTCATCAAGCCTGCAGCTTCAAGTCTTTATTAAGTCTATAGAGATGTTAACTTGACAGCACTTTGAAGAAAATGGAGACAGCTATCCGCAGCAACGACATGACCTTGCCAAAACTGGCGCATACTGTAGCCTCTGCTGTTGCTCCTCTCATTTATCGTTCTCTTTGTTCTATGACACAAGGATTTTTTTTCTTTTTTTTGAGATCTGGATGACAATTCATTAACTTAAAAGATACATTCCTCTTTTTTTTTGATGATGAAGACCAGTTCCTCTTTTCTTACCTGAGTTGTCCACTACTGAAGTAAAATACTCAACAGTCATTTCTCTTTTCTTTGATCTGTACAGCTAAGCTTTAACACTTCCAGAGGAGGTGTCATTCCCATAGTGGGAGGTCTTCTTTTCTCCCTTTCTTATGAAGTTGTGAAAACAGTAAGTCACCTTTAATATCATCTTTCGAAGCTGAGAAATGAACGTAATCTGTCTTGTTCAGGCCACCGTCCAGAAGCTGCTAACAGAGGGGCTGCAGCTGAACAGCCCTGCTGTCCCCCCACAGGAGAGACGGGTCATTGTGTCTGAAGAAGATCCACACTGGATTATTTACAGGTAAAAGCACAATACACACCACATGCCAGTGTTACAAAACTTGAATATTTTGCCTGTTTTTAAAAAAAATATATATCTACTGTCTGTTTCTTCTTGATAATTTCCATGCAAAATTGAAGATATTTTCTTTTAATTTTAAGTCAAAAGTTCTATCAGTAAACGCTTTTACATTATGCATGACCATAATTAACAACTGAATAATTTATGTTCCATTTATAATTATTAACACGGTAGAAGCTGTGGCAGATTAGAGTCTATTATTCCACACCAAAATGTAACCCTTAGTCAGAGTGACTCCTTTATTTGGCTGATGAGCGATTCTTTTAAGGTGAATACATTTGCATAACTTGTCCGAATAATGAGCCGTGGCAGCGGTGACAGTCTCTATATCTACAAACTAATACGTAAAACAGGTTTAGTTTCCTTATCTCTTAATCCAAAACTTCATACCAGTGCTGAAATCATTCTTACACCAATTATGTGGTATTAAATAAGGCTTCAAACATTTGCTGTGATGTTATCTTTGTCAAATACCTAGATGTTGCAGATGTATGCCACCAAGGATCAAGCATTACTTGAAATGTGCTTTTCCCACCTCCTCAAGCCTTTTACAGCAGATCAGAGTCACAGTGGTCAGGGTGGTTATCTTGCTGGAGATAAATAGAGTCTCCAGTAAATTAATCATTTTTGTCTGTTTATGTTTTTTCTTGTCTCCCTCGGTTGTATGAGAGCAAACAGGAGTCTTAACAGCCTGTTTTCTGTACTGACCTGACAAGGCCTGACACATGACATTCAGGCAGTGCAATTACTTACGCTTTGCCTGAAATGTGCTTCAAATTTTCCTCTGGCACATTGCAACACAGTGATGGCTGAAAGCTATTACTGTCCAGGTGCTCAAACAAATTTCTGATGAATACTGCATTAAATCTAATTTATTTGACATTAACTCTCATTTGCGCTTGTAGAAAAGCATCCTGCTTGTATTCAGCAAAAAAAAAGAGAAAAAATTCGCATAGAAACATGAAACTTTTTAAAAATTCATGACCTTTTCGCCAGTAGTTAAACTATTCCCAGAAACAGCAACATGTAGGCACTATACCATCTTTCTCTATGCCTTTCCCACTCTCTACTCTATCTCTGTACCTCTCTCACCCAGAGACTGGATCCAGGCTCTGTCTGCCTACGCCACCTCCAACTTCTTGCGGGCAGGGGAGCTCGGAGCAGAGATCAGGGAGCCGTGGGTAGTAGTGAATGCAGCCATTTACCTGTGGAACTATAATAGCCACTTGCTGGCAGCTGGGGAATACCAATGCCTTCTGCCCACCTTCCAGAGTCTGGTGGAGATGCTCCAAAGGACAGAGCACATTGGGTAGGCCAGGTTTCCAAATTACTGTCACTGCACTATTTTACTACACGGATATTATACCTGTTAGAAAAGATCAGGTGTCAGCTGTGGACTTCTGGAAGTTTTTTACTCCAGTATTTAATAAAAAAAGAAACAAGCTGCTCCACCAACAATGAATTACTTGCTAATATTGTGAAGTTGCTGTTGATGTGAACTTTCATCATACATCAATATATTATTCACAAATGTCAGCATTTGAAAAACATAAAACATAGCTGTTTTTAGACTGATGACTGCACATATTTTAAATTATTCAGTGGCTTTTGAAAGACTTTCGTCGGCCCAGCAGTCATTTTATCTACCCTCAGTAGACCGTTGTGTACATACAAAGTCCTGCACTTCAGGTTGAAGTTTTTCAGTGGATAATAGCAATATGTGCACTTGTCCTCAGAAAATCATTTTAGGCACAGTCAAAGTTGACTCATGAAAAGTGCTTGTAAATTTGTTTTTGATGGCACTGTAGCTCGCTCACAGAAAATGAAACAGTTTAGCCTCTGCTCTTATTTTTTGGATGTAGAAAGAAGCTCATGAAACCAGACCAAACTGTCCTCGGGCACCGCAGTAATTGTGTGAATTTTGGTATGCGGTGGCATTCTCATGTAATGATGTAGCCAAGGGAGCATATTTTTTTCAGTTCAAGACCTAAAACAAAGATGTTTGGCCTTCAAGCCCAAATTTCGGGACATATTCTCCCAGATAATGTCAGTTTAGAACATCCGTTGTGTTGTTTTTCTCAGAAACCGTGCTCTGTTTGTGCTGCTGTGTGACACCGTGGCCCAGGGGTTGATCCAACCTCTGTCTGGACCAGACAGTACTGAGCCAGCTCCGGTAGGAGAAAAGGGAAAAAACAGAGCTGAGAAGGGGATGGAGAAGGCTGCCAGTGTCCATGGGGTTGTCTCAGACCCTGCTGCCCTGCAGGATGTCCGCAAGGCATTAGAAGTATGTCAATGTCTGTATGTGGGAGTGAAATGAGGGCAATAGACACCTCTGCGTGGCTGTGTATGTCTAAATGCTTTGTTAAACGTGTTGAGCAACTGTCAGTATCATAGAATTATTTGTGAAGAATAGTGAATTTTAGTTAGTCTCAGTTACATTATTGCAGCATTTGGCTCTGACCTCATAAAACTTTTAAACAAACCAGACTTTGGCAGTGGCAGTTGCATAACACTACCTACACTAACTGTCGTCAGCACATGGATAAAACCACCTATGTGGCCATAGTTTTGTACAAACTTCTCTCTGATGCCACACACTTGTTTAAAATCGTGACAAAAGTTGGATGGAAACTTTCTTTGACACTTAATTTAAATGAAACCTCCACACATCATTGCACATTTACTTAAAAATGCCCTCTCTTACCATACATTGATATTAAAACTCCCAACACCACCATTAATTTGCAAAGCAATTTATTAAGTCATATTTGCATAAAGATAAAAAGCCTATAACTGGGAGCTTCTTTAAGGCAAGACTGTCTCGCAGGGCAGAGATGATTGGGGCTGATTTAGTCCCATGCTTCTGTAGGAGATAAGAAATAATCAATCCAGAAGAAGCGCTGATGAGGTCAAGAAAAAAGTTAGAATAAGTGTTATATGCAACATGTAATCAGAACAACTCCAACAACCTGACCCTACATGTATGACACGTAACAATTAATCAGAACATATATAGTTGAAAATCTCTGATTTCTTGCATGGGTTTAGTGGAAACACCCATCGTGACTGTTCTTCTGTCAGTGCCTCCTCACACTGATTGGGATGTTTTGAGCCCCCCCCTCCCCTCAGTATCTGATCTTTCCAGCGTGAAAACAATGTCTGAAATCCCACCACTGAAAGCTCAAGAACTGATTGGAATCTCTGAGAGGAGTGTGTTGAGGAGTGTGTATAGAATCTCTGAATGCAGTTAGCTGAATCTTTACAAGACGTGTTCAGAAAGTCAAATCTTAATCTTTTGTGCAGATACATTACGTATTCAACCATTTACACACTGTCAACTTTTAGCATGTTTAAGGCTGTCAAATCCACATTTTAACTTTCCAAACCCCAGCTTAAACCATCATAGCGTGCTACTAACCTCCCAGACATTCTCTCTCTTTTTTTTTTTTTTTTTTAAATAGTTATGGATGTAATTCTACTTTATTTTGACAGTGACCTATTTTATAGAACAAAGGTACATACAATGGGTACTTCAAATGTTTTTCTTCTGCTTTTGACTACAAGATTTAAAAACTGTACTTTAGCTGTTTAACATAGTATAAATATGTCAAAGAGGGCATGGGCACATCAGAACAGATAAAGCTGTTTTATATTAGCTAAGACTCCACACTCAAGGCAAGAGAGAAACAAAGACAGATGCCGTTTAGGTTCCATATGTGCGCTTATCTGCGTATAAGAAATATGAGGCCTTTCAGGAAACATTAGTTCTTCCTTGATAAGATTTTCTGAATTATGTTGAAGTGCCAGTGTACTCTTCGGGTACATTTTGGCATTTGTTTGATTCATGCTATCATGCATGCAGACACATGTATACGCATTCACATGTAGCTTCCATGACCAGCTTCTTTCTGCTCGTGAAGTGTTATTTCTCTGTTCTCTCTCGTGCCAATTAAATCCCTGTTTCCTTTCTCCTTTTCTATTCGAAGGATCCACCATGAATATCGGCTCTAACTTAAGATGAAAGACACTTTATCAGTGAATTATTAACTAAATTTCATCTTGTCAGTTTCCTTTTTGAAGGAAAGATAAAACCAATCCTTTGCAATTCATTTTTTATAAATAGTATAGCAGGGTCAGATATAGTGTCTGACTTGAACAAAGTCTTACTGAATTTGGAGTGCTTTGTGTATGTCTGTAGCTGACAGGCTGGCGGAGGGCCTTGGGACAGGAAAGACAATGCAGATATGTATCAAAACATGTAGTATCTGATAGACCCTTAGAGCCACACAAATGTTTTTAATAGAACCTATGTAAAGTCTTGATTATGTTTTGTGTTATGTCATGTTCTAGGTATTGAGCTTATGTGACTGCTTGTACTGTACCAAGTACTAGCTTAAAGAAAGTTAGCTCATTGTTGTTCTCTACACTTCCTCCTAGCTGTGCGACTATGCCCTTCGCATATCCAGTCCCCACATCTCAGGGGAGACAGTCCACATCGCAGCAAAGAAACAGGTGTTGGCCACATGGGTGCAGATCAAGAGACTCTTGCAACAGCAGATCGGCTCGAAGATGGATACGTTTAAAGATCAGGTACCATTCTGTGTTTCAGCCCAGGAATGTGCATGGTGTTTTTTCTGGGATGTTAAAGGTCTAATCATTCATAAGCTATTACATTGTTATCCAGGATGGAGGTTCAAGTTCTTAAATTCTTAGTAACAAGTATCTTCTTTTATTTTTTTGCACTACTGTCCTTAAAACATCTACCACATAAAAAACACATTTAAAACTTAGGAAACATCGTAGGCTGAGGATGCTACAGGAGATTTAGTCCAGTTTACCTCCGTTTTACACCTACCAACAATCGGAGGAGAAATCTGGTCAGGGATCTTGGTCTGAAATCATGTTTCAACCCAATTATTTGGGAATGTGATGGGTTTACAGATTCAGTTGAAAACCTCTTGAACTGCATGAATGCTCATCGAGCCGCCTTAATAATACTGAACATGTTTGGTATTTATCGGGATGTTAGGAATATCACACTAGCACTCATAGCAGAGGGCAATGTTGCTCGCCAAGGCCAAACACTCTAGACCTCGAGGCTAAGATTAGCTACTGATATTAAAACTAATAGAAATGATGAACAACCCACGTTGACAACATCTTTCCAATCGTTTTCTCATCTAGATTGGCTCAGCCTTCTGCTTTTGTTTTTATCTCACTGCAAAGTATTATTATTCTGAGGGCAAGTTGTTGCTCCACAGTTTCCATTTTGTTTATATCTGCTTCCCAGGGAGCTCACGTGAGGCGGTGCACTGCTCGCTGATTCTCCTGCCGGCATGATAATCTTAACGATATTGTGTAACGTATGATGTGCCATTATTTTCCAATCTTGTAGTATGTGTATGTCTAAGATTAGAAAGACGAATATCAGGGAAGTTTGTCCTTGTGTATGTGATGCAACCCGATTTCAGAATCTGTTTGGATTTTAAAACTTCTGTAGTGTGACTAGACAGTGTAGAATGGGTTACTAGTGCCAAATTATGCTAACCTTGTTGAAACTATGTACTCATTTATTTAAATGTTTCTTCATTTGTTTTTTTGTTTTTTCAAATGCCAACAACTTTTTTTCAGCCTATGACTGTTAATTTAAAAAGCTGATGACAACTGTTGAGGCCGTGGCATTTGTTAACATGCACGAAGTTAATTTTCAATTTATGCATTAATACTTAATAGCAAATTACTACAAATATGATCTTGTTTATAATAATACTGGAGTTCTTTATTCGTTATTCTTTATTAGGATCCCCAGTTGCTCCCACAAAGTGGTTTCTAGTCTTCCTGACGTCCCAGGGTGAAAATAAAATTACAATTTACAAAACATTAAAAATACATAATAAATAGCAAACGTTTCATTTATAATGCAACCCGGTATAAAGCAGTAAATAGATTACAATAAATGCAAGATGACACAACACTGTAAATATAACATTAATACAGAGGAAGAATACCCACGTATTCTATGCCAATTGGCCCTTTATTTTCCTCTTAAAAGAGCCAATATTTTTAGTATCTCTGATCGGTAAAGAAAGTGAATTCCACGCTTTTGCTCCTCTGTAAACAATAGTTCTTTTCATGAAGTTGGTTCTGGGCCTGGGGACTACCAAAGTACTTGAGGTCACAAGGCGAGTCACATAATTGTGACAAAACCCACTGAAGAAGAGTTTTTCAGTTAAAAATCTGGGCTCTTTCTTTGCTAAAACTTTATGCATAAACATCAGAAGACTGGCTTGTTATTTAGCCTCTACTGTTAACCAGGACAGTTTCTTGTGCATCTCACGCACATTTCTTTGAAAAGAACAGTGGAGCACAACTCTAGCAGCTCTGTTCTGAGCGATTTGGAGTTTCTTTAGATGCCTCTGTGTAGCATTGGACCACACTACAGGACACTAATGAAGGTGAGACGTTGGTTGTAGGTTGCTCCATGGTCCGTGGATGCTTCATGGTTCATGGCAGCATTTCCAAGAGTTGGGAGAAGCCCTGTTCATTTAGAGGTTGAACTTGACATCTTGCACGCAAAACTGCACATAAGGGTTGCAGTTAGAATTATAATGAGTTATAGTTTGAGTCTGATTTATTACTTTCAGCAGTAAGCAAGCTAAATATGTTTAGTCTTACTGGCCTATTTTTGCTGTATAGCAAATTAATACCAACAGCTACATTTTAAGAAAGAGGAAAAAAACCTTCTTTTACAATAAACACAATTACAAACTACTGTCTAAAAACAAGATAATGTAGCAAGAAACATCAGAAGTCAATATGTCTGTGACTAAATTAACTGGAAATGCAGTCATTGGCTTGCAAACTCTTGTGAAACACACCACTACAGCGAGTGACATGATGAAACCTCACATTACTGATACAGACACTAACAAAGTTCAACAAATCTCCAAATATTTTCCTACATTGCAGTCACACATGTCCACATCACAGCTGCTTTATTTATTTGCATCGCATACCTCAGCATGTACAATAAATAAGCTAACACCGTGGAAAGAAGGTTCTCTCGAGTTTGACAGTTTTTTCTTGATTTTTATTTTTAAGTTCACTTCTCTTCATTGGAAACAAGCCTTATAAGACTGTTAGAAGACTCTGCAGTGAGTTTGGTGTTTTACAATTTCTATGCAACACTTAGAAAACACTTAAAAGTGAAGAAATGATTTAAAGTATGGAGAATGTGTGATCGCTGTATCACTGCATCTGCAGTTTCAGACGGCAGTTGCCAAAGGTGAATAAAGATGTGGAGAAAAACTGTTAAAAACCTTCAACTATATAAAGCCTCAGGTAATGTGATGTTTTTTTGATGTAACGAGAATGATTAAGACATACAGTAAAGCTGTTTTCATACCCTGCTGCGCAGTTACTTTCATTTTCACTTCAAGGGGCTGTCATGCTCGTTTTATATCTATACTAAGATAAGAACAGCTAATTGGAAAGCTTTTATTAAACAACAAAATTTGCAAAATGGAAGGGAGGCTCAGTGTGGCTCATCACATGATCATGTCATATTTGCAATGTATCCTATATTATGGTTTGCTCTGTTCTTCTATCATGTGCTCATAATACTTTAGACTTATGATTGCTGACATTTTTATGAATCTTTTAGATGTTGTAGGTGTCTCTTCTGCCCTATCCACATTACAGCATTGTGTCTGCTGTCCTGTGATCATCTCCAGATGGCACATTTCCTGATTGTAGCGCTTTACACTGGGACAAAAATGTGGGGAAAGCACTTACACAGCTTGTCAGTTAAATGGACTGTTTGATTAGTCACCAAATCCTACTGCCATTTGTCATCTAAGAATTTCCTGCCCCACATTAGTCGCTTCAGCCTGATGGGCTTGGAGTTACAGCTCAATGAGATTTGTTTCTAGCCTTGCAAATTAAGAAATGCAGTGTTGATGTAAATGGGGTTCATCTCTAATTGCAATCAATAAATCATTCATCAACTCATTTTCCACACAATGGGGAGTCATACATTATCAACAAGGCCATCTCTGCAGTATTTGGGACACATATGGTATGATAATCGTACTGCATGTCCATGTATAATTTATAAGCAAATAGTAATACATATATGCCTTTCCTATAATTGAACATAAGGGATTGCTCTGTATTCTGCAGAGAACTGTTAAAAGGCTCAGTATGCATTGTTCTCCGCCCTATTTGCAGTGTGGCAGTGAGGAAGTGTCTGCGATGACGCGTGTGCTGGTTGGGGTGGAGATGCTCCAGTGCAATAGGAACCCGAGGCATATGGAGTTCTCTGTTCCCAGTCTCTCCACAGTATGTACTTTCTCTGTTCATGTTTTCCTACAGTAGCTGATGCCCAGATGGCAACAACAGATGCCAGGATGACCCATGAGCCTGTCTGCATCTCATCATGTTTCAATACAGTATATGGAAAAAAAGAAAAAAATACTGTGCCTGCCTTCATCATCATGCTTTGGTCAGATTATAGTTATCAGAGATTTCTCTGACATGAAGTGTGCTGGTTTTTGTCTGTGGATAATTGCTCTCTCTGAAAATTTGTCTCCACTTACTGTCCTTCACTCCTTCCTCCACTACATTCTTCGCTTGTCCTCTCTTTTTTTCCCCTATTTTTTGACGTCCCACTTTTCTTTGTCTACATGTCTTCATTCATTGTTTTCTCACTTCTTGGTTTCTTCCTTATGCCTCCTACTTCATCCCTTACTCCATGACTCCCTGCATGTTTCCTTCATCCCCTCCATGCCTTCAATATTTCTGTACCCATCTTCTTTTTTTTTGCTTTACTCCCTTCTCTTGTCAATTCCTTTTTTTGTTTTCATCCCTTCTTTTTCTTCTACTTTCTGTTCCTTCAACATCTTTGTGTTTTCCCCTCTTCTCCCATTCTGTGCTTGCATTACTTAATCCCCCCCTCCCTCTTCTTTACCCTTTTTCCTCCCTTGTTTTAATTCCCGCCCTGCTTGCCTCCCGTTTCCCACCCTACCTCTACTCCCTCCTGCCTTCTTTTCCTACCGCCCCTCCTCCTCTTCTCCTTTCCATCATCACTACCATTTTCCTTCCATCCACTCTTTTCCTTCCCCACGTAAAGCTGTTGAGCATGGCGTCTGAATGCAGCTGGTCCGATGCTGTGGTGGAGTTGCAGGTGTGGTGCCAGCTGGCTGCCTTCTGCCACTATGTCAAGGACCACAGCTTGGTGTTGAGCTGCACCGAAAGGGCTTTGCAGCTGGAAGACACAGCAGCAAAGAGTCTCAGTACCATGCCCTGTGTTTTGTAAGTGTAAAATTCTTCCATTTGTTTTAGTAAGATAATTTTAGAAATACCTGCCTTTTTTTTCAAGTTCTTTAAAAATAGGCAAGAAGGCTACATTTAGGAGTATGTGTGGGTTGCTAAGGAAAGCACTACAGGTAGGTATTAGGTGTGGTTCACACTTCTGCACTCTGAGGGGCAGGTGACATCTTGTGCATATTCAAGAGTATTGCAGTTGGCATGAATGGACAAGCATTGCTTTGCATTTTTGCATGAAGTTCAAAAGTTTTAATTAAGTTCCTGTTGTCTGTAGGTATGGCCCGACTGCAGTGAACGAGATGCTGAGCAGCGCAGCCTGTTTGAGGGGTTTGAGCTTAGTCCATGAGTCCAGTGGAAATCTACACGCTTATAAAGAGGCAATGAAGGTGCTTCTGTCCGGTGTCAGGTACAGTTCCAAACACACTGAGGTCTTGACTAATGCTTTTGGCTGCAAAAATTCATTTTTTTCCTGCTTTATTCTGCTCCTCTGTCATTTTTAATTTTATACCAGCCTGCTTCCTTCTCATGTCCACAGCTTTGCAGAGAAAGCGGACAACCCAGCGTTGTGTGTCACAGCTGCTAGGCATTACTGGAACACTTGTCTACCGCTGACACAGAGCCCTGAGGAAAGATGGCAGCTCAAAGAACACCTGGAGAAGATCCTTAATGCCCTGAGTCATACCACCAAACATGAAAATGTATGACTTCCCTTTTAGTCACATTTATGCTGGCGCTTTCATCCATATGAATTCTTGCAATGCTTTAGAGCCAAGGTTGATTATGTTTATGCTTACTCAACTCCTTTATTAGATTTACATAACTTTTCATAGTGTGAACTGGTCATGTCTGAGTGAAGTCGTTGTAAATTGATGAGGCAATAATATGCAGCCACTCTTACAATGACTCTCCATATACATGATTGAAAACTAAAATAGCTATGCAAATATTATAGAAATAGAAATGTTATACATTTTAAAATACATTTTGTGTCTATAAAAATATATCCTTATATATCCTTTTTTTTTGTAAACATTCTTCAGTTCGCTTTTTAGGAACTTGAATCCAGTGTGCAGATACTCTCCATTGTTTCTTGACTGGATCTGTTTTTCTGCACCTGTCACTTCACACTTCTCAGAAGCAATGAAACAGCACGGCAACAATGGAAACCGCAGAAACATAGAGTCTGCCCCTCTACCATGAAAAGTGTTCCAGCCCCTTTCCAGCCCAAGCATCAGACAGAACTTTTCGCTTGTAGTTATGTCAACTGCTGACAGGACAAAAGTTCTGCCAAAAAAAGTATTAATAACTAAAAGAAGTGAGCAAAACAAGAATTGAATGACAGAAAGAACCGACCTTTCGTCTCCTGTTATTTTATTTTAGTTTTTTACTGTTTCAATTTTTGGCCCATTTTTTTCATTTACTTTTTTTTATAAGTTTATTTTGGTTTGCTATCAAACCGGGCAAAAAAAATAGGTGTCAAAGTTCCTAAGTGTGGTCTGTTATATGTAATTGATGAAAAAATTGATGAAAAGTTTTCTTTAGGGTACTACAGGAGAGAACTTGTGGGTGTGCTCAGTTGTGCTAAACAATCTTGCCAGCTCTGCTTGTGGACAGCAATCCAGCCAGGGGGATAAACAGTCGTTCAGCTGGGAAATAACTTGAAATCTATAATTAAAGGGGGCTTATGTGAGAACTCAGAATGATGTTCATCTATGGTGTTCTTTCCTACTGTACACTGCTCTTAAGCGGTGCTGCAAAAGCGATAAGTGGTGAAAAAGTGTAATCTATCCCTTACAGTCATGCCTTTTCTTACAACTGACTTGGTGTACGTTTTTTCTGTATAGGATGCCCAAGTGTGCATCATAGGCAATTTCCTCACATGGGTATCTGAACCCAGCAATGTTGTAGGCTCCGGGTGTGGAGAGGGATTTACAGACACAGGGCCGAGTAATGTACAGGTCAAGGTCAGATAGCAATTTATCTTATATCTGATCACTGAGCTTTCAATATGGCCACTACTTCCCACACTAATACTTAAGCATTATTCCCTTTCCTGTTCTATTTCAGAAACAGGGCAAAGTGAAAGGATTGCTAACCTTGACAGCACCGCCTCTTGGGAGTTCTAAGCATGAAGTGACAAGTATGTGCTAGAAGGATCCTAAAATGGCTCAGCTATAAAATATTTTCTTTTGCAGATAGCTTCATGGTAGTTTTTGCTTACTGTTATGAATCTATTTGGTTATCTCTCCACTGTGACCTGCCAAACTTCATATTTATCTGCTTAGGAAGCTTCATTTCTGATTACAAATTGATCACAGATCTGTTTTTAAACTAAATGTGTTACTGTGTTTCATGTCTGTGTGTAGATGAAGAGCACCTAACCCTGAGGGCAGCCATTTACAGCTTGTTAATCAAAATCCACATTCACAAGACAGATTTTGAAGGTGCTCTGCAGCTGCTGGACAAAGCAATGAAAGAAATGCCTCGCACCAGACACCGACTGTGAGTAAAAAAATATAACACTGGGGAGAGATGAGAATGACTGGAAAGATACATATACAAGCAGCGTCTTGTTTTCGCAGACCCCTGCTTAAATATCGCATCCTGGTGAAAGCACACATGGGAGAAAGTGTCCTCGTGGACATGCAGAAATTACAAGATGAAGGAGAGGGATGCAGTTCATTTATGTGGCACCAGGTGGCACTGTGCGCTGGCTCTGTAACCCAACAACTAACCTGCTACCAGAAAGCCATCACCTCTCTCACGGTAATACCTCTGCTCTGGCACCGTTTTTACATCATCACCAAAAGAAGACACATCATCATATTAATGATGAAATAGATAATGTTGAAATTTGTCATGTTCTAAAATTGTTGCCATGAAATTCGTCATTTTATTTTCTGTGTAGTGCTTTGAGCTGAGAACAGGCAATTTTTCTAGCAAGCACTTGGGCACCATCATGTGGAACAAGCATGTCATTACAACTGTCCCCAAGTACAAACTTGTAGATTGACTTTTGTATTTTTATGTGATCTGTTTAAAGAGCATGGAGACTCAGTGGCAAAAGGTCAGCATTCTGCTTGAATTCGGAGAGTGTCTGCATTGTCACAACTTCCCCAAAGCAGATGCCCAACACCAGGTTCAATGGGCCATAGACATCCTTCTACACTTGGAACCTGAGCAGCCAAGAGGAGCAGGTCGGACTCATTGGCTCATCCTGTTCATTGTCTCATGTGAAAACTGTGTTACTGACTAGTTGTTTTGCTAATTATGTTACTCTGCACTCTGAAATCTGTAGGGAAAAATAACAGATTCTAAGAAGCCCCTTGAGATACGCATGTGGGAATGGGATGTAGCCATCTCAGGAGTCCTCTGCCACATGGGTTCAGTTTGGATGTGTGGTTGCATATTCGCACATGTGCCTGTATGCTTTAATTTTAGGAAATCCCTGATGTTTTACACTGTGTTAGTTTAGCACAGGGAATAGCATAGCTTTTTGTTAGTTGCATCACCATTGGAACTCTGTGTACTTTCACTTCCTGTGTAAACAATAAACCAAGTAAATATTTTTCACAGGAATACAAACTGACCATACAATGGTACAGCTTTCAAAAGATCCCATGCGGGTACCCACTGAGAACAACATCACACTATTTAAAAGACTGCTGTAAGAAGTCTTTTTAGTCTCCTGCTAGGAGCCTCATTAAATATTCCCTGAGAGACAAACTGAGGACTTCAGTAAAACCTCTGTATTATAGGCTTTATTTGTAAGTGTAATGTTAGTGATTTTTTTTTGTTATACTTAGACTATTGAATATGTCTGCCTTGTTTCCTGTTGCAGTTTTTGTTACATTAAATTGCTATGTGTGTGTTTTCTCTAGAAAATGAATTCATAAAGAGGGATTTGAGCTCTGTGAAATGTGAATCCTTGGTTGGAGTCCAGGGCTTGTTATTCACACAGAATGTGTCCAGCCTGATGGAGGTGCGTCGCCTGGACTACTTGATACAAGCACACACTGTGCTCGCTGTCCTGGCAGGCAAGACTTCACCTGAGCACCAGCTCAACCTGCTTAGAGCCTACACCTTTGTTCTCCAAATGTGGCAGGTATTTTGTCTTCACCACTACCCCTCAGCTCTGACAATGTGGAAAATGCTTCCGACGCAAAGTAAGTTTGAGCTGAGCAATGAATGTGAATCGTATTTCATCACAGGTTTCTATGGCAGTGGCTTGTGAGATTTCAAGTGAGATGACAAAGAGCCAGCCCGTCCAGCCCCTTCTTTCTGCTGGATCCAGAAAAGGCAAAGACAAAGGAAAAGGCAAAAAAGTGAAAGCTGTAAGACCTACAGCTCAAATCTGAGTCTGTATTTTTGAATTATAATATAGTTACTTCCCTGCTTGTGATTACTGTCTCCCAATGTTCACCTAATGTCTCTGGATGATTGAAAAACCATGTCTAATAATTATTTATGAGTTCAGCGTTTTATTGATTTCTTGAGAAAAGGCTAGAACATTACCATATTGTACTTGAGACTACATGACACAACACAGATTATTGTACTTCCTATTCACATAAACTATTTGGAGAACTAAACATATTTTGATAGTATTTACTGAACTTTATATGCTAGTTGCACATTAGCTCTAAAAACAAACTGTCAATTCTGTGTCTTATCTGTTTTACCAGCCCACCCCTGCAGAAGAAAGACCTAAACCCGTTGTTTTGGATCTGACACTGCCTCGCTCCCCGAGGGACTGGGCTCGCTTCGTCTGTCCTGACCAGGCCAGGCAGATATTCAGAACCAACAGCAACCCCCAATGCATCAATACACACAGCATTACAAAGCAGGCATGACTACATCCCTCTCTCTCTCTCTCAGTGTCATAACAATGTACCATCTGTGGTACTGTCTCTGATTTCAGTTTTGTTGTTAACATAGCAGAGAACATGTCTGCTGGCTATGTACAATCAAAGCTACAAAGAGCAGTGACTTGGTTTCAGTGTTGGTCTCAGAAGCTGTCTTTTGTTGATCAATAGAAAGTTCACTTATTGATTATTGCAGGACCAATTACGATTTCAGAAGGAGCTGAAACTCCAGTATTCTAATTTAAACATGTATTCTAAACACCACTACCACTGCAATGGGATGGAAGGATGTGATGAGACTGAATGTATTAGTTTAGTAATGGATCTTTAGTTAATTTATAGTCTGATCAAACGCTTGATGGTATCGACATGTACTTTTTTTGTGAGTGTATTTGGTATTTATCTATTTCATTTTCCATATTTTTTGGACTGTAGACTCAAAGCCTGTTTTATCTGAACCTGCTGGAAAAAGAACTACACTCGCTCTCCCTCGACCATCTGACCCTGCCCGTAATGCATCTAGCTGAGACTATTGCTCATGACCTTTTGGATAGGAGGAGCCTCTCTGACCTCTACCGGCTCAGGTAAGGACATTAATGCATTTGAGGGGAACTAACATGATTTCATCCATCATAGTCTTTTTAGGGGTTGTTGCAAAGCTGCATATGAGAAATCTGTTGTATAAAGGCTTTTGTAGCTGAAGAGGGAGCTGTGAAAATAAGATAAATTGCTAAATGCTTAACTGTGTTCATGAGATGGTAGCTTGTTCATTTTGTATGTGTTTTGTTTGGTGCACAACAGTGCTTTTGTAACAGTGTTTGTGCTAAAAACAGCTGCCTGGTACACATGAATTGGATGCTGACGAGAACACTAAAATGTTAAGGGGTAATATTACTGTTTTCCACATTTTTTTTGTTTATATGTGTTGGGGAGTGCTACCACACGCTTTTTGTGATTCCAGGAGATGCTGCACAGTCTGATAGTTTGCTTTAAGTGGTGTTGCATGGGTCAATGTCAGTTTGTTTAGAAAAATACAAGTATGAGAATTGAAGAAAATCTGAAGGTGTGGAGTTAAAAAGAAGTGAACCTACCACAGGACTTTGTAGCATCAAGGCAACACTGGCAGCTAGTAACATAACACGCGTGAATCTCCAACAAAACTGTGGGCAAGACACTCTGAGTGCAGGTCAGAAGTTATCAATATTGCTTAAATTTCAAATGATTCAAAGCTGTATTGTGTACATGTAGCTTTTAGTAACTGCATTACTTCTAAGTTGAATGTCAAAGTTTGGAGGTTTAGTTTGGATGACAGACTGAGTCCTCCTTGGCATTGAGGATACCAAACTTTTTGAAAGTACGTCCTGGCATTCTTCAAAGACAATTCTTTTCATCTGCTGTTTGCTGGAGGGGTTGTGTTGCTTTACCTTTCTCTTTAAAATACTCCAGAGGTGTTTTTGAATTCAAGTCAGGCGACTAACTTGCTCAGGTCATAGTTTTTACTTTTATCTGTAGAAACTCTTATGTGATGTTTGCAGTCTGCTTCGGATTGTTATCATGCTGGACTGTTCCTCTTCTGCCGAGCTTCTGCAGACTGGGATTCATCTTGTCAGGCAGTTCTTTGGTATATCTACAGGCGTCTATGGCGCCATCTATGAATGTCATCTCCAACACCTTTTGCAGTAATGCAGCCCCATATTGTCATCATCCCACCACTGTGCTGTATTGTTGGGACTCTGCATTCACTGTGGTAGTAACAACCAGGTTCACAACGAACATGCTGAACCACATCAACAGATTTGCCTTTATCTCATTTGTCCAGTAAATGTGCTCCCAATATTCAATGGATTTTGTTCATGTTCTTTGCACAACAGAAAGTTCAATCTTGCAGTTTTGGGCTTAAGAGCAAGCAGGTGTTTTTTTGTTTTTTTTTCTTGGATGCTGTCCATAGAGGTTGATGTTATGCAATGTCCTTCACACTGTCAGAGCTGTCACAGAAACTTAGATTTTCATCCATAACCTGTGTACGAAGTCTGAAGCTCTTACTTATTGTTTTTTTGTTTTCCACGGCCAGATTGTGCAAACAGAACGTTATCTGTAGTGTCAGTTTAGGAGGACAGTCACTGTGATCTTTATTAGTGATACTATGACTTCTTCTATATCTCCTAATTCCAGCTGTGTCAGTAAGTACAGGTATACTGTTGCACTGATCTTCTACTTTGTGGCCTGTATTTTCCATATAGTCTTCTTGAAGTATTTGTTTTTAATCATTTGGTTCACAAGAGCTAATTTTCGTACTTGTCAGCTTAGAGATACAGTTTTGAGTCATTCGACATTGAAGTGCTACTGCTCTGGGGTGCTCTAACTTCTCTTGTATACTTTAGGTTATGTTTTGAACTACAAATGTTATAGAAGTGCAAACAGAAATTTAGTGAAGTACTACATGCAGTTTCTCTGTCAGGTCATTGCACAACACTTTAATTCAGTTCAATTTATTTAAATTGTGTGCCAGTGAAAAAGAATGATTAGACTAAAGTCAACCGTCAAACGGCTGATTTATTTAATCAGGCAAAACCTGGGGGCGCACAGAAACCTCTGAGAAAATTGTGGCGCCATTAGTTACTCAGTAATTCACTTTTATGTCCTGGTTGCTCTTTTTCTACCTAATTAGAATCGTGAGGACCTGTGTCCAGCTGGGTTTGGAAACGCATTCACCATATCAGGAGACACTTTTGACTCTGAGTAAAATCCGAGAACAAGAACAAATGGGGTATGTGAACTCAGCTATAAAGATTTAATGTTTGTACATTTTTAATAACCTACGATATCATTTTCATGACTGCAGGTGCCACAAAGCCATAGCTCTTTCACAGGAGAGGAGAAGCGTTCACAAAGCTTATAACCAGGTCAGCTGCTTCTCACAAGATAGATCCATCTGTGCTTTTATCTTGCCACCCAGACTACTCTTTCACAAAGGTTTGCAAGTTAAAGAAATGACCATTACAATGAATAACTTTTAATTTACTGTAATTTTATTACTGCTCAGAGGATGATTGGCAAGCGCCCACAAGTGACTTATATTGGTGGAAGAAATTTATCGTATGCTGTAATTAGCACTTTTATAATGTCACAGTTGGTTATGACAGATTAATATATGAGGCTTCTGATGGTAAAATTACTTGTGTCATAAACCTGAGAAGAGTGTTAACTGTTAAGTCAATCTTGTGCAATGATTTTTTTATGATAATTATAAATGGTTATCACTTTTCTCTGCGTCTATCCTTCTCCATAACTGGAGCCTGTTAATCGTGTGAATTTCATATTGAAGTCTGCAAAGCCCATAAACCTCAACACTAAAACACTATATGGTCCTAGAATGGCCACATAATTTGTTTTCCTTTTCTGTTACAACCGCTTTTTTTTCCCCCACAAAATAGGTATGAATGTGCACTTTTTTTCTTGAATGAAGTTATATGCATAGTGTATCTCTTGTGTGTATCCGACCTGTCGGACACGGTAAAAAGTTTGAGTCAGTTCATAAAAACATTATTCATCCTATATTGTGGTAATTTTTCAGAAAGCAGAGATGAAAGAGAACGCTGTGTCTCGGAGACAGAGTATGGATTTGTGTGCTCAGGATATTTGGCTGGACAAAGCTGAGGTTTGCCTCAGCATGGGGCTCTATCGGTCAGCCAGGCAGCTCCTGGCAGAGGCCTACCTGGTGGCTACGGTGAGTTAAAAGAGAACAAGATCGCAGTGTCAGACTCTGACAAAAAACAAATCTCCTAAATCAAAATGAATTAAAAAGGAAGAAAATGTTTTGTTTTGTTCTATCCTGGCATACCATTTTATACATCTGCAACATGATAAACATCTAAAATAACGTGTAAAAAATCTGTGTTTTACATTTTATTTTTGAGACTGACAGCAACTTTATGATCCCGATTATATTGGAAGTATTTACAACAATGGTTCCGCTAATATACTCAATTATGACTGCTTTTGTAAATGTTCAGGAGCTGGGAGATCAGAATGCAATATCAAGAAGCTTGCTCAGTCTGGCCTCTCTGGCTTGTAAGGAGCAGAACCATGCTCAGGCTCTGATCCTGCTGGACAAAGCCCAAGCCCTGGGTGGGGACGAGGAGTTCTGGTACCAGTTCACCCTGTCCAAGGTCACAGCTGTAGTAGGCCAGAGGGACCAAGATTCACAAACCAAGGTATAGATTGACCACCTTCTAACAATTATTTTCAGTTTAATTACCTTGTGTTTGTTTTACATACAAATCCAATCATGCTTTTTTTTTTCCTTTTACAGGTTGATCAGATTATCAAACAGGGCTGTGGGGCTCTGAAACTGGTTCTGGAGCAACGCGCAAACAGAGTCTCAGAACTCACTTTCTTGATCACTTCATTAGAAAAACGGTAAAAAATCTCTCTTGGTAAACTTTTCAGTGTGTTATTTTCATGGTTAGGTTGACATATTGATTAGCTGTTGTTTCGTCAACAATTTTTCAATAATGGGCAGCACTCTTTCTATGTTTCTGTAAATGCAAGCACACACTCATCGTCAACTAAAATCTTACAGTCATTTTAGATTTTTACCACAAAAACAGCTTTATTTAAACGTGTGTTTGCAAGTCCACATGAATCCTTGTCCCTAAAAAACCTCATATTGTTTTAAGATTTAAATGGTAAATCGACTGCACATACATAGCGCTTTTCTACCTTAGCAGCAGTCAAAGCGCTTTACAATGTTTTCTTATTCACCCATTCACACACACATTAGTACACCAATGACGACAGAGCTGCCATGCAAGGCGCTGGAGAGGGACCGTGGATCGAACCACCAAGCTTACGATCAGAGGACAACCGCTCTACCACCTGAACCACAGTTTGCTTTATTTAACTAATAAAGTCTACTTTGTATGTAGATGCATTAAGTGGAATGCATTTGAATCATCTGTTAAATGTCATACGTTAAAGGTTTATCCAAACACACTTGTAAGAAGCACCTACTCATTATGTAATTCATGAAATCTTGATGTTGTGTTGTGTTTTAGAGGTGCTGTGGAATATATACGTGCCATCGGTGGGAGTGAACCTGGAGAAAGACTCAGCACCGAGGCTGTCCAGAGGCTAATAACTTCCTGTGATACTCTTAGAGAGTGTGCCAGTGCTTTCACTACACTCAGCTGTAGGGAACAGGCAGCAGAGGCACATGAGGAGTATGCACATGGTCTGAGGTCAGTCAGTGAGCAGTTACATTAGACCTGAATTTAGCTAAACCATACTGTATGCAGTTTGCAACTACAGTTTTAAATACACTGTTGCCTGTTGATGAGTGCGAACTGTTACATTTCTGAAAATCAGTGACTTTAGGATGAATTCATGCTTCACCAGACTCCCATACACTGTGTTGTCCCAGCCCCTTTGTCACTCAGACTCATTTATGTCTCACTCACATCTTTGTGTCTTCTGCCTTTGTCAACTCTTTATCCTACACTGCTATTCTTCTGCAGAATCTTAGCCAACCATACTTCTGAAATAGAGGAGAAACAGCGCTTCCAGCTTGACGGCCTCCTCCAAATGCAGCTAGCTGTCACAATGCAGGAACATGTGGTGCTGAATGTTCAGAGCCTGCTCCCCCAACAGGAGGAGGTAAATAAAGTGCACGCATGTTCCTTGAAAATCCAGCTTTCATTGTGATAATGTCTTCTCAGAAACTTTGGGAGGCATTTCATCTCTCACACGTTCATGAGAATCTCTCTGGCTTCTATTATCTGCGCTTTTATCCAGTCACAGACGTTCTGCTAACTTTTGGGGATTGTGATCAGCAGACAATGTGGCTAAAATAAAACTTGCTTTGAACAGCTGCGGAAGTACATTTGCTTGGCTGTTACAATCTCAGGGTGTAATTGCCAAGCACTTTGGCTAAGATTATTGGCTGATTAAGGATATGTACAGATGGCAAAATTTTTGATCCTATTTAGAAAGTCTCTGAACATGTTTTTCAGTGTTGAGGGAAGGAATTATTTTCTGTGAAAATGATAGAAAGAAAGGCTTTTGTTGGGCTGTCTGAATTTTAGACTGAAGAGTTTAACTGAAAAAAATCAAAATTAAACTGCTTCTCCAGTGTCACCGTCACATTCTGAGGTTCTTGCTTGTCCGTTATTTTGGCCAGATATTGGTGTGTGTGTATGTGTGTGTGTGTGTGTGTGTGTGAGTGTGAGTGTTGCTCTTTTTTTATCTCCTGCCACAGTTTAACAATGTTCTGACATAAACAGATAGGACATCCATTACTATTACATGTCAACAACAGATGGGTGTTTGAATCCTCATTTTATCAGGACACACTCTCACACAGATGAGTTTATCCTGAAGGCTTCAGCAGCAGAGATGGACTGGCACCAGCTTTGATTTACATGTTGATAGAATCATAAAAGAAAGATTGATTGAACAGCACTAACACCTGCTGCAAATCCTTGTTCAATTGAGTTTTTGATTAAATCTTCTGTCGGTGTTTGTCTCAGCCGTTGCAGGCTGGAGGCCCGTCGTAGCACCGTGCTTTCAGCAGATGGTGCTGCTGCTCAGTACAGTACAATCTTTGACATCCAGCCTTCACTGGAAACAAAAGGCACTAAAGCCATGCTTGTTAATCCATCTTTCTGAGGTGGCTTTAGTTGGTTTGCTTTTACACTGGTGTTTTCACCCCCCGCCAGATTCATGGACTGTCGCTGGCAGCCGTGCGGAAGCTGCTGCGCCTGCGACTGGCCCTGGCAGAACTTTGTCTGTCCATGCTGGGAGAGCACTGTGCTAAAGAGACACGCCAAGCTCTGGCCCGGGAGAAGAAGACCCCTGCTGAAATAGCACTGGAGGAGTTAACACGATGCACACCTGAGCCCAACTCTACAGAAGAGGTTAGACAGAAGAAAAACACTTTAAACCTGGACCAAATGTGAAATCTGAGCTCTATTTCAATATGATCAAACATTGCCCTGTAATGCTGACTAATACAATAAATGAACAGATTATGCCAAAGACACACATTCTAACACTATGCATTAATGGAGATTTACTTAATTATAAAGGTGTAGCATCTTCTTTGAAGGATAAGCCTACCATTACTTTTATATTGTCAGCACATCTAAGAGATAAGTCCTGAGTTTGTCCTGCTCACAGCTTACACTTCTATTGCTGTTCAAACACATAAAGGGAATTGATTGATGTAGTTTCTTACAATGACAATGGCCAGTGTAGTTCAGCACAAATCAACACATTTATTCTTTGAGCAGAAGTGTACTTAGTAGACCTGTCTAAACCAGAGTTAACATGGTGCAGTACAGAACTGGCAAAAAAAACATTCTGCAAAACATTAGTTTACATGCCTTTGCAAAACACACATTGAAGATTGATAGAGTTTGGCATCCTGTCAGCCAGAGGATGCTGAAGGTTAGTTTCCTGTCATTGCCACTTGAGGGTGCTAACATGCAATAAAAACAACAGGCGGTTTTGCACTTCATAAGCCCTCGTCTGTGATCAAGTGTGTGGTGGCTCACCAGCAAGCCAAGTGTTTTCTCTCATTTACAGTATTTATGTAGGCTTTCTTCCTTGAGTATTGGGCATAGGAGGGACAGTTATAGTAATCTGTGTGCATAACATTATTTGAGAATTTGCCAAGGTTCATGGATGAACATTCACTCACTTTGCGCTACTCTAAAATGTGTTCTAGAGCTAAATAACACTGACTAATGAGTTTTCTGTTTGTCACTTTACGTGTGGGGCACTTAGTACAACATGTATTGTTCCTGAGATTGCAATTTTGAAACAAAAACAAACATTGAAGTTCCAGATTTGCCAAACATAGCAATTAGACTCTCCTAAAACTCCACTCACTTGACACATACACTATATTAAAGAATTCATTCATTCTGGATGTTCTAATTCCCAGTCAACACATGTTTGTAAAGCACAAAACGCTGTTAGCGGTACCATCGCCCAGAACTTTGAATTGGAAATTGCTCACTTAATGCTGATAATTTACATGAGGAGACTCAGGGAAACTTGCGGACCTATGAGCATGACAAGTGTGTGGTCCTCCAGCAGCTCCCATTGGTCTTTATGAAAAGTGATGATACAATACCATTATTTTATAGTGTGGTACCCCCATTCTGATCTCAATGTCATTCTCTCTTGGTTTCTCTCTCTCTTCCTCCGTCTCTTTATCATTCTTTCTTCATAGTGCAGGGATCAGTTTAGGTTGTGACAAAGTCTAAAACGAGAATGCTTCATGTTTTCCCCACAGACGTCAATCATGCTTCTTCTGAACAACTTTTAGAACCGCTTTTCCTAGTAAAAGATCCTGCCAAAACAGATTAAACCTGCATTACCAGTTGCTTCCAATTGCTCTGTAACGAAGATTTGAACATAAATGAATGGATCCAGTCAAATTTAGAAAAGTCCATCCAAATAAAATGAATTATTATTATTATTATTATTATAAATATCCGTTTATCAGATGTTCATACAAGTAAGTGTTTCGCCGTGACTCATCTCCTCATTTGACCTTGGTTTCCTTGTGTTCCTCACCCAGGAATGGCTGAGTGTGGGCAGAACCTTAGGGCAGATGGCTCTGCACCAGTTGGCAGCGGTCAGCTCTCAGTCTCTGGACAGCATGGAGACCAGAGCTCGCTGCCTGAGCCTAATGGGAAAGTACCTGAGACTCCTGGCTGTGCAGGAGGATCCCCTTTATCTATGTGCTCTCTGGGACACACATAAGCAGGTAGAGGACACAAGTATTCCCATATGAAAACATACCAATACATACGCAACCCTCGGAGGTACGAATGTCAGACCATTTGACTGTAGAAACGCTGTGACTAGAAAATACAACTCTAAGAACACAAAGAAATCTCTCTAGTCATGGAGTCAATCTTTCTTAGTTACTAGAAGACAGAAATACAAATAACGAACAGACCTTTTTTGGTATGTGGATACACATACAGGTGGGTGTAAATTTCACATGAACATTGGTGGGAATACATTAAGCAGGGGACTGGTTTCCTCCCCATAGGAAATTTTTAGCAGCACAACTTAAATTCCTGCATTGTGGTGAATTTAAGTGCACCTGTTTATTGTTTTTCTGCATCACTTTATATTAAAAATACACTGATGTAAAGTAAAGTAAATGTACATGTTGTAAATATTAAGGGGATATACCCTTGCACCTCCCTGAAATCTGCACCTCATGAGAGGATTTTATACTAATCACAGTCATTGTTCTGTGATTTTCAATTAACTTTGTGCAGAAGGAAGCCTGGTCTGATCCTAAAGTCATTTCCACAAAGGAGAAGAGTTCTGAGCAAGACAGTGAATCAAGCCGAAAAGAGCTGGGGATGACTTCTGCCAGAAGTGCTGAGCAGCAGGTACATACCCCCTGACAAGTGACCCCATCACTCCTGACTCGTCTCTAATCTGAGGTCTTTATGCTGAAGTTTCCCTTCACATCTCAGATCTCTTGGGGGGGAACTCTCCCGGCGTTCTGCATAGTTCTCATTTTGAAAGTGAGCACTGAAAGATCAACTATCCACATCAAACGTGGTGCAGAATAAAATGGGAGCAATGTATTATTTATGCAGGAACATTTTGGAATGTTAAGTAGAGTTGTAAAATTGAATTTTGACATAGATGCCTGCTTTGAGATTGACTATGATTAAAACGAAATATATTATTTCTAATATCTAGGTGCCATTTGAGTTTTAGCAGAATGAGATAATCGCCTTCACAGACAGCTTTAATCAGCTCATCTATTGTGCATTTGTCATTGGGGCACTTAAAAATGAATTCCAGACAAAATTAATTTCAACTGTCAAACCTTATGTAGACATAAACTAAAAAAATATAAACTCTGCTTTGCCCACTAAAGTCTTTTCATATATCCTCTACAAAAGTGTAAACATGGACTTAAAAACATTTATTAAAATAGGCAGAACATTGGAAATAGGCTAGAACTGTGAAAAGCAGTAATGCCACAACAGAGCACGTATTGTGACGTTGACTTTCATTGTATGCAAATAAGAAAGTTTTGGCAAATTGGTTTCACAGACTGCTTGATAGTCAGGTCTGTTTCGGGGGCTATTAGAAGATCTGGTGTTAAATTTTACAGCAGATGTAATGCCAACCAATAAAGAAATACCTAGAAAATAGCGTTACGTAAGTTTGACTTAAGGGATGGCTTCACATTTTTCAAGCAGGTCTTAAAACAGTGCTCACATTTGTACCTTTCAAGAGTTATTGATTACTGTAATTGTTCTTCTTGTCTGGACTGCCTGTGAAGAAATCCTTTCTAAATGGAATTCCAATGTAAGTGATGGAATTGTGCAGTTTACTTGCAGCTAATACTATTTGAGGCTTCAACAGTCTTACCCCTTCAATGCACATATAAGAATGTAATTAATGTTTTAAAATAGACTTGAAAAATGTGAATCTGTCCCTAACGTAGAAAGGCTTTTGGTCAAATATATTTGCGACCATGTCATGGATGACTTATGATGACAACTTAGAGAGATATACAGTTTATTGATTGGGTTGTTATTTCTAAGCGCTGGGTGCACTTTCACATAAAAGTTATATATGCCCTGCTGATATTTCATTGTGTAAGGCTTATTGCACACCCTTTGTGACACATTACACTTGTGGCAACTGCCATAGGAAGCTGCACATTTCAAGAATGGTTGGTGTTGGTATGTTTTAATTCTCACATTTTATCAAGAAGCATGTACATGTATGTTTTTCAACTGACTGATCTTATCGACTTATTTGCAATTATTTTCTATCAGTAGTAATATTCATCTCCCTACATATTTGTGTGTGACTGTATTTGTCTTTATTTTGCAATAGAAGAGGAATAAAGCCCAACAACTACTGGTACAAGCCAGTAAAGCACTGACCGAGGCTGTCAGTTTGTGTCTCCAACACAACCTTCCCTCCTCCCTCCTGGCTGATGCCTCTCTAAACCTGTTGGAGTGTCATGGCCAGTCCAACCCTGCAGTGGCAGGCCAATATCTTGCCCTGTTTCAGGTATACTACTGAAGACATTATCTTGAGTGTGCATTGTTTGTAGAATGCGTAAAATTTACATGCGCATCCATTTACATCTGTGCCCTCACAATATATTTTCTCACTTATGTTACTCTTTACGACATCATCATCTGCTGAAATCCATGCTATTACCAGCAGCTCCTTCATCCATCTTCTGCTTTAATCCCAGAGCTGCTGCACTGTTGCTTTGATGGCTGAGGTCCTAAGTTCTGCCTGTGCTGACACCGGAGTGTCCCAGCTCTCTGCTCTGCTCAGCCTCCGCAGGAATCTGCTCCTCTCTCAGGAGGAGAGGCCCAGCAGCCTGCTGAAGGGAGTGGAGGACTCCCTCAACAGCCTCTCCAAGGTACTGGGTCACCAAACAGCCCCCACTCATGATTTATGGATGTTGTCATTGCCAGCTTGGTAAATTCCCTTGATGGGCGGTGGGGTGGGGGCATAGTATTGGTGCTTTGGCCTTTGCTCCAGATGTACTGTAGGATTCCAAAATCACACAGCGTAGTGGAACTGAAAACATACTTGGACTTAAAGGTTGTGATGTGATGTCAAGCCAACATGTCCGATAGCTGGTATTTTAGTAAAACCTACGTCCTTGTGAACAGAAAACCTCAAGAAACATGGTAGGCGTCGTCTTCATTATTATAGTCCTTAGGTTGCATACAGAACCTTTGAACTATCAGAATCACTTGATGTCACTCAAGTATCTGAGAACAAACATAACCCAGCCACAACCATAAGCCCCTGCTAGCTTGATGCAATAAATGGATGTAATGAGTTTTTGTTAATTCGAATAAAAATACCTTTACTTCACCTTTCACTTTCATCCATCTGCTCATGTCTGTTCCGCTTGGTGTGTTTCTGTTTCCATGTTCCATTGGTCCAGGTCCGCTCCAGTCCATTCATGAGCAGGTGAATGATGGATATCACATAGGTCTGGTGTTGCTCCTCAGTACAGAATGATGTGGCTGCAACTCATTATAATTCTGCAAAAGAAAAAAACAAAAATGCTGTGGCGTCTTTGTATTTCTTTTGCCACTCACATTTATTGTGAGCACAGCTAAGTCAAGGTTGAACTCATGATGATGGGAAGAATTGTTTTAGTGCAACATCTGCATGCGGGGGGCTGAGCACTGTCATTAAAATGAACGTTTCACAGAAGAAGAAAAAATAGCAGACCAGCCTTTTTGCACAATCCAACATCCTTAGCAGAACTTACGATTTTCAGTGTGGTCAGTTGCTGCCGGGAAATGGTTGCTGCTGTTTACTGTAGTAAACAAGGTTTTTAAAACAGAGCATAGAGCACAGACAGTGGAAGGGGAGGTCAAAGCTAGTGCTAAAGCACGACGAGTGACAGGACAATACCTGCTCTTGTTAAAATGTGTTATTAGCAGAAACAAACTCTACTTTCACTCTTTTTATCAGCTTAATAGTTAAAGTAACAAATACTGATTGTTTTAATGCATGACACTTCCTGATTGTTTGTTAAGCTCCTCCTGGAAACACAATGAAATCCTGTGGTGTTCCTCTACAGAGTGTATACTTTGCAGGACCTTGTGCAACAGCCACATTTGTATTCTAAGAGCTTACCTTTTATGCTCTCTGAAATTCTTTTATTTGAATAAGGGGAGAAAACAGCTTGTACAGTATACTGCAAAATTTGTGATCTTGAAACTACTTTCGGATTTGCAGGTCTTCAGCCACCTGATCATCAATCCAAATCACCTAAGCATCCTTGCAGAACTCCCACTCAACCTGAAGATCTTGCTGCTTCAGCACTCTGAAGATGGGTAATTTCTTTTTCATCCTTATCTATTTCCCCACTGTATTAGACTTTAGACTTTATTCCGTGTGCTGTAAATTCTGTCCTTTATCTGGCCCTTATAGTATCATAATACATGAGAGAATGATTGCAGGTCACACAAGTCACATTAAGTTCAGGTTTCAATCACATCTTGAGCAGAAGAATCCTGCAGTGTGGTAGATCCGCTATGACAGGACTGATTGTTAAAACTACTCTATTAGCATTTGTGAATGTTGCTTGCAATAAAAGTTGTTGTAAATGAATATGATGCTGTGTTTACAGCATACAGATAACTATTTCTTTATATGTATTTTTAAATGTCGATTGATTTGTTTTCAGGTCAGAACTTTACGGAGCCTTCTATGAGACGACCAAAGCTCCAGAAAATCAAAAAGGAAAGACTACACAAGTTACAGGTTTAGTTCTTTTATAGTTTTAAGCTAATGTTAATATTACAAAGAGCAGTCACACATTCTGCTTATATGAGGGATACAGGCCAATTCAAACATAACATTTATTTTATTTTTGTGTTTATATTATTTTATACCACATCAAATTTGTCTCGTAGCTCCAGGGAATGTGGTCTTCATCACACATGCGTTGTTGTCAGCATTAAAATGAAGCCAGATGAATTTGGAATTACAATGTAGCATTTATCTGCAAGGCAAATGCAAAGTTCAGTTTTAATGAAGACGAGGAGAGAGGGAAAAGGGAAGAAATGTAGAAAAATATCATTTTCCTTTGACCTCTTTGCGACTGGCCTGGCATGGAAACCCAGCTTTCATAAGTCATTACAGCATATTAGCATACAGTGTTACTGGCCCACATGGCCTTTCCTCAGACTAGTCTGAGAGGTTGTAAAGGAAGGGGGAATATGCTGCATCTACACTCATGGCCTGAGAATGAGGGCAAATTCATTAAACAGAAAACACAGTGAAGTAAAAACAAGATAAGGCAGATGAAGAAAGAGGGAGATCTTACAAAAGGAGCATGATGAGGAGGGGTTGGAGGTGCTCACGGGGACCAATTACAACAGCTGTATGTGTCTGTGTATGCATGTCTGATTGTGTGTCAGCTCCTGTTGCTACAGGTACCCTGACGTGCGTGAAGATGGCCAAGGTTTCAGTCTGGCCGCAGGCTCTGCTGGCACTGAGGGAGCAGACTCGGGCCTTTGACCAGGAGACCAGACATGCCCTCTTCAAGGAAGACTCTTGGTGCAGAGTTAAGGGCAGGCTGGAGGCCTCTGAGGAGCATCAGGTGTTTCTCCATCTCTGTCCTGTTCCGGCCTCTGCCCTTTATTCACTCTATTATCTCTATCCACTGCAAGCTTCATAAATAATCTCCCTCCGTTCCAATTATTATCACCTCATTCCTTTTCTTGCTCACTGACGGGACTTGGGACAGCTGATTTTTGCATGCAAGCCATGTGTAGCTGAAAGAAAAATGTGTGTGTGAAAGTAATCAGTGTTTTGAAACAATGATAGTAAACGCCAGCTACTGGTACTACCTTTTCTTCCCTTCTTGCCCCCCAATACAGAAAACTGCAGGCGGAGAAAAGTTAGCACCTTGCTTCAGAGAAATCGTGCAAGACATGGAAGACTATTTGAATCCACTTCTCACACAGTTTGACTTCTCTTGCTTAAGGTGAGCTCCACATTCAGATCAGATTCTCCACTTTGTCCTCTACAAAGGCTTGAAAAATTTCGTTTAGCTTTCTTCGCCTGAGGAAGGAAGCGTTGCCACTTTGAAGTCAAGATTTTTAGTGTTTAGAAGTCTGCGGTTACGTATCAAAGGAACTTTTGCATGACAGTGGTGGGTATGGTTTGAATTATGCACAGTTCACATTTCTGTGAACCTACTGTATGTTACCTTGTTTATACTGTATACCACACGTCTTTCTCACAGCTTGACTTGTCAGACATAGGTGTTTCACTGCTTGGATTCTGATTTTGCACATCTTACCTGTTTCTAAATGATTTCGAGCCACTGTTAACTGTAGTTGTTGCAAGTTATGTTCCCTGTGAGAAAAGTCCATTCAAGTGTGCTCAGCAAACTTGTGTGGATATTTATCCTGATCAAGTTTCTTCTTTTTTTTAATAAACACAAATGCATGCTACCATCTTACACAAAGCAAGTGCTGCAGGCCTGTATCTTTTGCAACTTCTTGCAGTGTGTTGTTTATGTCTATCTTATGTGCTTATCCAACATAAGATAGTGTAGTCCTACTGATCCTCATTTGTACTTATCTCCAACCATCAGGCCACAGGCTGCATCGCTACCAGTCCCTGAAATGATCAAAGGAAAAGATAAAGAGGAGAAAGGGAGCTCAGGTAAAGTCACTCTACATTGGATGTGTGTCTGACTCCCTAAGGGCACTGTGGTTATCTATACAATGCATCATATGATCCACTATTGCAATGTCTGCTGGGATTCATGTATGTTGTGGGAACTGGCAGCAACAGGTTTCTTTGAAAACAGGCTGCAGTTCCTCCACCTCAGTCCAGTGTTGTTGCTGTAATAATGGTTTTATGTGCTACACAATAGTGTTCACACACACAACATGATAACTCAGCACTTATACAAAGGAGAGTATAGTACCACTAAACTGTATTTCAAATAATTAACAGTCCAAATTATTGAAACAGTCACACTGTATCAGGTGTAGCATCAGCTGTGCACTTCATAAGTGGAGCTATAATTCCTTAAAAAATGTTGCACCAAAACATCTTAAAGATTTTAGGTAAAAAGCATTTACACTGTTGTAAAATATATAATACATGTAAAACTCATTGTGCTTTTATGTGTGTGGTATCTACAGCTAAATTACCGCCGGAAGCAGGGGAATATGTGGTAATACTGGCAGACAGGAAGCTGCTGGAGTTGCCGCTGGAATCCTTGTCCATCCTGCAAGAGGAAGGCCTGAGTTCTGTGTCACGAGACTTTTCTCTCCAGCTTTTCTACAGTCGCCATCATAGAGAAGAACCACAGAAAGGTACCGAAGTAGACATAAATACATATTAAAATATTTATGAGCAACTACCTAGAGATTCCTAACCATTCCCAGGAACCTGAAACTTGTCAGAGATTCCTATTATTATGCAATCAATTAGCACTCTGAACCCCAAGCAATTTGTGGGCTTTTTTTTTTCCTCCTGTCATTCCCTGTGGGCTCATTTTTCACTGCAAAATAAAGTCCTGCATCTCTATGGAAACAGAACAACCAGGACTAAAAAGTAAGTGAACTCATAAGGGTTTTTTGTACAGTATGGCACAGTTATGATGCCATAAATTAAAAAGAAAAGAAAAGTAGAATTTCTTTTTACAATAATTGGAGAGCATGGAATTAATTCGGTGGTTAGCACCATTGCCTCGCAGTAGAAGGTCGCCGGTTCACGTCCCAGTGAGGACACCCGGGATCTTTCTGCGTGGAGTTTGCATGTTCTCCCTGTGCAGCGTGGGTTCTCTCCAGCTTTGTCCCACAGTCCAAAAACATGTTGAGGTTAATTGGTGATTCTAAATCGTCCGTAGGTGTGAATGTGAGTGTGCTTGGTTGTCTGTCTCACAAAAAAACATAAATTTACGATGCACAGACATATACACACAAATACACAGGATTGTTCATATACATATGAAGATCGAAATAAAACAACCAAATATTGTGACGTCTAGTTTTCACTGTAACCAAAAAGCATAATTAATGCAGTCGCAGATTGTACTACACAGATACAAATGGCACAAGTTATAAAATAAAAGTGGTGGCAATCAATTTTAGTGGCTTTTAGGAGAATTTCTCCTTAATATTCATTCAAACTCTTCTTACTGTCCTAATTAGACACCATGTTTTACATTTTTACAATACAAGCACTTTTTTAATTGCCTGAAGACTTTTTTTTAATTACACCTACGCTCATTTATTTTCTCTAATCTCTTTTTAAAGCAATGAACCATGTTATCTTTGTCAGTATGCACTATAACTTGCTCATACTTATTTTGATGCAATACAGTCAGTGGTAAATTAAGTAGGAATAAATGCAGTTCTCACCAGTTTTCCCAGTGCCAATCAAGAAACAAACTAGGACTTTTTTTTACGAAAGAAGATGAGCTGCAACTAAAATTTCAAATGTGTTTTTAATGTGGCCAACCACAGAGTCACAGATACTGTAGAATGAGAGAAATGAGACAATGCGGTGTAATTGCCTTATCCATCAAACAGAGAGTGGGGTTTAATGCACAAGTGGATGTTTGCATCGCATAAGTCCTCATCATATTTGAGTAAATAATGGCTCACAGTTACTAAAGCGTCCTGACGTCAGGTATTAGACTGCAGGCAGCCATCCATAGAAATGGAATTTGTTCAGTAGAGAAAGGTCATTTCACATCCTGCTGGCATGCAGAACTTCATGCAGACATCCGTGAACACCGCAGCCTGCATCTCTAAAGTGGATGTCCATTAACTGTGGCCATTTTGTTGTGCCTGCTAGAACAATTTAGAATCACGACTACAGGTTTGATTGTGCAGGGGTTGGTGGTGTTCATGGGTAACTGTTGACCGGGCAAACCACGCTTTAAATTTAAATGACAGCAATTGCTCAAGCTGTGCGCCAAAAACACAAAACCGGATTATAACAGAAAGGCTGTGAGACTCTGAAGATTTACCCTGTTGGAGGAAGAATGGTGTCGTTCGTGGACGCTGTTGGAACAAAAAATTGATTGTTAACGCAGACTTTTCTGCAACTGGACCCAACAATGTCCAACCTTTTCTTTTTCTTTTGTCTCCAATGAAAAAAAAACAACAACTTTACTTTGTTGTTCTTTAATCTCAGTCTAAAGTAAAAGTATTGGTCACATGTAAATCAATATCATGGTAGCTGTGAAGCTGTAAAGCACTTAACTTTATTCACAGCTTCCATCCCATCAGGCCGCTCTCCAGTCGAGGGGTTTTATTTTGAAGGTGTGCTGTGAGCAGGAGAGCCCAAGAAAAAAATCAGATTGTTTTTTGGCAGCGATGTTTCCATCCTTCAGGGAATAATACACATTAATATTTTAGAAAGAAAAAAAGGCGTAGAAAGAGCACTGAATATGATCTTGCAGACATCTCTACCTTTTTAAAGGTTGAATCATGTGCATCACTTGAGTCGGTGTTCAAAGGTCACTGTTAAGCTTGTGCGAGTGTGTATGTTTGTGTCACTTGACACTTTTATATGCCAAAGACAAGAAAATACAAGAACATGCTTATCTTCTGAGATCTTTTGTTGTCTGGATCAAATACATGGGTGATAATGAGACTACAAAAAAGAGGATTTTTTTTTTCTGGATGTCATTAACATAATTTTGACATCTACAGTTTACCATTGTGTCAGGAAGATATAGTGCCTGAAACCACTTCTGAAAGGGCTATTTATTATTCTGTGCAGCGCTTTGCATGAAGTCCACTCAGGATGAATTAGCACAAGCTATAAAAAGATTGCCTTCAGGTGGGAAACTCTTCCATTGGTATGAATCTGTTCTCATTGCCTCAAATTTTACTCTTAGATTGTTTTAAGTGTGAATAGAAAATGATTTAGGCTCGACGTACGTATGTGATACACAGGTTTTGTTTATTGCTGGAATTTTTAAATCTTGAGTGTTCTAATGGGTAGAATTAACCACGTTAGGCACTTGTTTAGCAGAGGGCTAAAGTAAAACACACTGATGTCATGTAGGCAGTGATGTTGCATGGACTGTAAGAAGTGCAGCATGTCTACAGATGTTAACAAAAATGCTAAATGTCCTCTAGTGTTTTTTCACCTTAACATGCCCATGTGGTGTCTTTAATCTGCTGGAGGACACATCATGAGCAAAAACAAGCAGTCTACTCAATGGCTGAATATTTACATCTTAAAACTCCAGAGTACCACTGACAGTTTAAAAAACATGGATTCAGACTTTTTGGCTCGAGTGGTCCACAGCATTGGACCCATTGCTGGGTCAACAGATGGAGTCCCCTCATAAATCCTTGCCTTAAATTACAGAAAAATGAAAAAAAGCCTTTGCTTTGTCTGCAACTCAGGGTTTACTCAACCCACTTTAAATCTAATTAATGTGGTAATTAAATTGAGAATCAATTCTTAATCACCAGTCGATGCTTTGATTTGCAGAGGGTAACAGGTGCCAGGAGGAAACTTCTTCAGTCACCAGTAAATGTCATTGATTTTGCAGATACTGAGGAAACTTCATTTCTTCTATTACCAGTCCAAACGCTGTGTAATCTACCCCGCAGACAAGTGTATGTGTTAATTCCGCTCCCTGTTTGTGGCAGTTGAAAGTGACAACAAAAAGGAGACCAAAGGTGGCAAGGGAAATAAGGGGAAGGGAGATCAAAGCCAAGCCATCAAAGCGGTGAGTTCAGTAAATTAATCTGGGCCTGCCAGATACAGACAGCAACATTACTTTTACCTGCTGTCAGCACTGGCAATTATTAAAGTTCCTCCCGCCTCTCTTTTAAGTGTGGTTTTTCAATCAATTACATAATGTGTTTTCATAAAGATCCTATTTCTAGCTTCGTAGCATTTAGCCGCCGTCATGCACCGCTTGTGTTTTTTCTTTTCCCTTCGTTTTTTTGGTTCGATTTCATTTGCTCCGTCTTAAAATCCACTTGTATTTTCTGTCTTGTACCTATTTGCAGACATATATGTGCTATAGATGATATTTGCATGTGTTTGTGTGCCTTACATTTCATTTATTTACTTCTAATTTGTATGCTTTGTTTAGCTGTGCTTGCTTGAAGCCATGATAACTAAAATGTTGTTGTTTACACAGATGCCTACCAATCAAGCGCCGCCTTTTTACACCATCCCAATGGACACACACAACTTCAAATGTATCTTTTTATGAGGATGTCCTTTCACAATTACTTTTGCTAAGTATTATGTCTAGCCAGCGTGGGTTCTCTCCGGGTTCTCCGGCTTCCACACAGTCCAAAAACATGTTGAGGTTAATTGGTGATTCTAAATTGTCCGTAGGTGTGAATGTGAGTGTGCTTGGTTGTCTGTCTCTAAGTGTAGCCCTGTGATAGACTGGTGACCTGTCCAGGGTGTCCCCTGCCTTCACCCTGAGACAGCTGGGATAGACTCCAACCCCCCACAACCCTAGTGAGGATTAAGCGGTGTATAGATGATGGATGGATGGAATATGTCTACCTCTGTATGTTAGATTATGTATTTCCTGCGGGTCCTATAATCGAATTGTACCCTTTTACATGTATCATTATTCTTAACTTGCCATTTGAAGATATTGTCAACCCTTACAATGGAGGCCATTTAGGTAAGTAAATTGAACTGATTTAGACGAATTACATGTATTTGGCAGAGAATGATTCAATATGTACCGTACATTACATGCTTAATACACTTATTTATTGGTGTGTTTTTGCTGAAGGTGGAAATGTAATAGGTAGCAGATAAAAATGCTTGCTTAAGTGCAACGACAGTATGGCTCTCGCAGCTTTCATTTTACATTCTGTATGGGTGATGTGAACTGCAGGAGCAGTGGTGGAAGTTCTGAGGTTCAAAAGCTAACTTCTACAGTGATTAATGTTCTCTTTGAACCTATTACAGCCACACATTGCTACTATACAGTCGCTCTGCATATGTCTTCTCCTCGCCACAAGGTCTCTTAAAGCATGAATATTAAAATTTTTAAAAAAAATCCTTCTTTTGTGGCCTTTTCTAAATCCAGATGCAAGGGTTTATATTTGTCTGTTGTTGTCTCTATAAGGCGCAGGAGGGAGCAGTCTGAGCATGAGGATGAAGGAGATTTTGGAAACACACAGCCAGCATTTCACCCATTTGTGGGAGGGCAGCAAACAAACACCCAGGTCTGAATCTTTATGTCGAGCAACAGCGTTCTTCTTTTCATGTTTTTTGCACTAAGCAGGCTGACAGCTTACTGTATTTATTACATTACAATGCACCCCATCACTTCTGCTAACACATCATCTTATCTGTCAAGTATGTCTGAGCTGGAGCAGGTGCTGTGCAGATGCAGTGCCTTTATTTACCTGGGGATGGAGCGCTTATTGGCAAACATTCCACCTGCCAAACTAGCAGCCCTCAATCTGTCTGGTACTGTAAACTAATACACCACAGCCTGCTCAACATCTGCATATGAATACTGAATGGACATAAAAAAAAAAATACATTAAAACTCAACATTAACGTTCTTCCCTTATATAAAGATCAAAAGAAAGAGAGCCACAGAGAACCAGCCTATGTCATTAAATGTCTTTAGCACCTGACGTCCCCATTTGTGTGCCAGAGTTTATGAAATCACAAGGTCTGGGTATTCTAAAGCATTTCAAATAGGTTGAAAAATACTGTAATGAATGAATGACTGAAATCCGCGGCAGAGCTGTTTGTGGATTATGTAAGCAGTAAATTCAACAGAAGGCTTAATCTCTTCAAACACATC
Source organism: Stegastes partitus (assembly GCF_000690725.1). NCBI lineage: Eukaryota > Metazoa > Chordata > Actinopteri > Pomacentridae > Stegastes > Stegastes partitus. The sequence continues at coordinate 78,792 of NW_007579140.1, forward strand.
AATCTTTCATCCGCTGAGTGGGTATATATAGAAATATTCCTGAGCTGCAGCAAGAAATCAATGAGGTTTTACTATTGAATACTTGCCATAACATTTCGATAACTTCACTGAGCGTCTTTAAAAATAATGTAGGTGAGGAAATCTGTTGAGGTTTAATGATTCTGAATTTTACACGTGGATCTGATTTGAAAAGCAGTTGTAAATTGATTAAGAGTCCAACAATGGCTGATTCTTTTTAAAATGCTCTGACAAGGTAAACTTGTGGAAATGTAGCTTAATGTTAGGTAACAAGGTTGCTGTGATATGTTTTAGATGAGGGGCATTGGGATCATTGTCTGAAGTCATAACAGCTAACAGCTCTGGTGGCATAAATCAAAGCATTTTAAGGCATATTCGCTGAATCATTTTAAACTAAAGTCACTGTTGTCTCAGCTGATTAATGACTTGAGAAATAAATCAAGCGTGTGTTTTCAAGCCTCTTTGATAAAGCACAAACCAATCTTTAGGTCTTGTTTTTTCTTTCTTTGAGTTGTCTTAAAAGAACTCCTGGCTGTTGTAATTTATTTACAGTCAGGGGACAAGAAAACTCCAAACTTGTCTCCCCTTTCTCACTTATTATAGAAGGCTTCTTCCCTCCTTCAGATACTCTTTAAATAAATGATAACCTGCCCCCAAATCGCCTTTCAGCTCTTCACACCTTCAAAAGAGATTTCAAAAAACAACCACGGCTTCATCTTCATGGCCTCTCTCCTCTCTTTCACCAGCAAACAAAGGTAGTCTGAGCATGGGCGAACTTTCTTTCCAGTGTGATTGGCAGCGTGTCAGGTTGGCCTCGCGCGTTGCCCCAGGCCAGACATACTGTATGATCTGCTAACTATAGTGTGACTGACACCATGGTCTGAATTCCAGCTGTTACTTCACCACACACCAGATCACTGATGCTTAATTGGCCATCAGGATATGATTAGGTGATGGCAGATTTGTGTTTCTCAGAAAAAAAAAAAAAAAAAAGGTGTCATACAGAATGTGCGGCACCATCTGCACTCATTTCTTATCAGGGAATCGTGTTACTTTATCACTTCATTTTTGTCTTCTTAAAGGTCCCACATGGTGAAGAACTATTTTTACTGGCATTTGTATATATAGGCTTGGTCGTGGAAAAAATAAAAGCTGTGAAAACTACTGCTGTTACTCTAGACCTCCCTCAACTAAATGCTTCCCAGACTTGCAAGCCAGTAAGAATCAAGTAACCAATTGTCTTACCTTGGAGCCTCCTGCTTCCAAGGCGAGATGCTTCACAGTTTGCCAGGTTTATTTACTTTTTTTAGAGCTGTTTCTGCTAACTCTGGTATGATTTGCTCACGCCTGAGACATTATAGATTGGCTGCAAGAGTGAACACAAAAGTCTTTGTGCACTCCCACCACCTGATGATCGATCCAGTGGATTGCTTTCATTTTTGATAGCAATGTCAGCACAACAATGGAAAAATCCTGAATATTAGCCTGTGTACAGCTACTGTGACTAACATTAGCATTAGCTTTGATTGTATGTCCACAGTTCAGAGCTGTGGACATTATAATGCCCAGAAATGGTGGAAACTTTAAAACTTATTCAAAACCAATATATTAGAAGTGGGAGGTTACTGTCTATTTACACCACCTTCAGTGCTTCAGTACAACTGAAACTCAGCTGCTGTCAGTCTTTCATGCCTGTCTCTGTCCTGCTCTATATGCTCACCTATGCTAAACTTTAACACAGCCAAATTCCCAATGAAACTCATTTACATTTGTTCTGTTTCTGTCAGACGACTCAGCAAGTATGAACTAGACAGAAACACAGTCCATTAAGCCTACTTGTTTAACAGCAGTCACTTAATAGCTGCCACTCTGCACCGCTGAAATACTTATGTTATCACTGAGAAAATCACCATACACATAATCCTCTTCCATAAGAGACTGTTGACAGCAGCAACTGAGTTGCATTTAAAGTTACAGACACTGAAACAGCCCGTTTAGAACATAACTAAAACCAGAGAGTATACAGCCATAATGAATAAACCAGCTTTGCAGTATTTTGATATGAAGATTGAAAGACACGTGTGAGACTTTATTATCAGGCATTTAAAATGATATATAAAGTCTTTACAACTCACTTTACAACTCTATGCATCTTCATGACTTCTTTCTTGTAAACCTTCTTTCTTTTAAAGTTGTGAAGAGCTGAACATTAGTCTGAACAAAACATCTCAACATTGCTTTGGTGATGCCTGTACATCTGAGAGATGACATGGACTGCCATTCAAAATCTCAAACACCTGTGGAGCCCAGTGTAGGCAGTAGCAGTGTCTTGCGCCAGACACAGACATGATTATTACTAAATAGTAAGTCAGTATATAACTACAAGGCACTGCCTAACCTTGCTGCCTTGGAGAAGATGGTGGATAGCGGATGACCTCGCTGACACGCACCTTGTGGCAGACGAGTGCCAGCTTTTCACACCCACAGGTCTAGCCCAATTTCCTGTGCGCTCATAGACAGATGGACTGTGTCAAAGTAATAGTGTTTCTGCACTGGAGGGTCCTGCTAAAAGCCTCTTTGACTCTGTGCCATGACCTTCTGCCGCAATATTCTCCTATGTGTTTCTTCTACTTCTGTAAAGGACATTGAGAACTTCATCTGATCTGATGAAGGGTCACGGTTAAATGTCATGCTTGTATTTTTAGACAGAGCAAGTGTAGAGGCTCTTTCTTGGACTAGGAACTGGTGGAAAACAAATACAGCCAAACGTAACAAAAAGGCTCCCTTTGGGATTTATCATGAAGTCAGTATTTGAACTTCATAACCTCGTGTACGTCATGCACAACTCAGCATTAGTTTGACACAGACAGATAAAGACACAGTTGATCTATAATTCTTTTTGGTACAGAGAGAAGAAGAACAAAAGAAAGGAGAAAACACCATAACATACCATTAGCTTATCCTTTAGAGGGTCACTGGGGATACCCACTTAGAGGAATATTCATTGTTCTGTTGCTAGATAATGATAATGATGTTTGCTGTCCTCAGAGTGCCACATGACTCTGCTCTTTGACCGGATTCAGAACAATGCTGGCATTCTCCATCAGTCAATGCAAAAAAGGTAACAAAACAGCTTAATTGAATTAACCTCTAACTGTTTTGTTTTTGTACTTATCTGTCTTCTCATTTCATTTCTGTCATGCTTTTGCCTCCCTAATTAGCTTTACTGGACCCACTAACACTAGTGACAGTCAATATCTTTTTTTCTTTTTGTCTTTGGCAGTATTTCAGTTTTTTTGGTTGGTAGTTGATAGGGACAGGGCTTCCCCTCTTTTTGCCTTTAATAATCTCACCATTTCTCTCCTCTGCAGCGCAGGACAGCTTGCCCTGGAGAATCCCAGGGAGACTGCTCTGTTGTTGAGTTTGGCAGGTGTTGACTGTGTCGTCCTCAACCAGTGGCACAGCAGCCTTCAGCAGAACACGCATAGCATGGCCGCTGTTCTAGACAGTAGGTTTTAAACACACATTTGAAATGATAACGCCTTTAGTAAATGTATCATTACAGTCATCCAGCGTTGGCCAAGCTACTTGGAAAGTGTCGCCAGCCAGATTACCATTAACTCTACGTTACATTGATTTCTCCCAGAGAAATGTAGCAAGCTAAGCTATACCAAAAGGGCAGAAGTAGTTCACTACATCAGAAGCTTATTTATTTATCTATTTACTTCCTTTAATTTCTATTCATTTGCTGCCTTCAGACAGTGAAGAACACATAGCCAGCCAGTAGTTAGTTGGTATTTGCACACTGCACTTGGGATTGCCACATGATGTCATTGTCATATCGTCTTCGTGTCCATGTATAGCAGTGATGGTACAGATACTTAGATTTATTGCAAATCGCACCGAATGCTATGCTGTGTACGGAGCCCTGCAAGGTTCCCAGACAGAATTTGTGTCTTGCGTTATCCCCCATTACTTTTGTGTTCCTTCTCAATACCTTTTGCATAGTCTTGCTGTAGGTTTCTGTACGATAAGGTTCACATTGCCCAGCAATACATTTTGCTTTATCTCACATTACTTTTACATCATGTAAAGTGTCTCTCCTTCAGGTCTCTACTCTGAAGAGTGGTCGTCTAAACCGATGCATTAGAACTGGACTGGACCAGGAAAAAAAACGTTTATATGGATTTTTGGAGAATATTAAGCATATTACAAAGTAACACAAAACTGTTGCAAGGGAATGCAAAAGCCTTACGTGGTCACATAAACCAAAAAACCATTATTGCCACACTACTATGAAATCTACTTACTTCCCTACTTGTAGCGATTACACTCCTCATCACTGCTGTCAATCTAATACACTGTCATTTAGCAATTTTAAATATTTATTTTCTGCCTGTGGGCATCATTAGAATTGATGTAAATATAGAAACAGTGATACATTCTGCGTGTGTCTCCATGTGTTGTAGATATACTGAGGGCCAGACAGACCTCTGGACAGGCCGTCCATGCCCTGAGGAAAGGGAACGCTACAGAGATCCAACATCACAAGGTCACAGGATCATGTGGTACTGTATATCCAGCTCGCAACCTCATTTAGCTTCACATTTTCATTTCTATTCATTGTAAACGCATTCAGTTTGCATAATCAGACACCCATACATCTTTCTGTGTGACGCCTGGGCTACTTTGCAAAGAGAAAACACGTGTAGGATAACTGTAATCACGAATCCAGCTGAATATAGCCTGGCTGTGTGTAGAAAGCACAACACAATATAACCATTTCACATATTTCCTGCTTCCTCTGCAGATAAAGTGCTTCTCACCGACTCAAAGGAAGATGAGGATCACCACAAAATAGCTCTTGCACCATCAGCCTTCAACTGCATTCTTTATGGACTTCCTAACCTAGTAGTCATGTAATATTCCGTACATCCTACTTCTGATCTACATTTCATAGATGAAGACGATTACAGGCGTACATGGCAGGTGGCTTTACAGATATCACTATATTTTTAAAAAAAAACAAAGCTTCTGTTGTATGCGGGGTTTAAATATTTCATTAAAGATGAGCCTTGATTCTTTACTGACATTCTCCACTTTGTAATTTTATGAGAATACAGACTAAAAATATTAATTATATATTTTTTACGATACACAACAGACGTAAAATACGATATGCAACATGCTCAACCCTATAAGCTAAAGCCAGAGCTTTCAGTGCTGGGGCAGGTAGCTTATAGAGATTTGCCCCATACATGTCTTGCATTATTAAAATGTGCTACTTTACATTGCAATGATAAGTTGTACCTATGGGATTGCTGCCCAGAATGTACTGTCCACAATGGTCACAATGACAACCAGTTTTTCACTAATAGAAGTCAAACAAATTGAACTTGAGAAACGATTTTGGATCAAATAAACACTTTGACAGGTCCGAACCAGAAAACAGTGGCTTATAGTCAGTTACACCCTACAGTGTAGTCATGCAGCTTCGTCTTTCAACTCTATTTACTGCAGTTTTTTTCTTTTTTCTTCACATGTAACATGAAATAAACTCAACGACCTCTGTTTGGTTGACTTTACCTGAGAGAGGCTGGGTTCATTCTCTCATTAAAATAACAGTAAAAATAAATGTAATTGTCATCATTTTAATTTAGTGAATGCATTTATCAGACATTGAAGTGCACAAAATATGATTTTTCCTAAATGGCAAACACACCCCTAGTATGCGCAGTGGCTTACATGTTTCCCTGTATATTCAAATTTTCTCTACTTTTATTGAGTCCGAACAGATTTGGGTCTATGAACCGCTAGTGTAGAGGTGACAGTGGAAGAATTAGAAGATTAGATTGACATTTTAGGAAATAAGCTACTTTACTTTCTTGCTAAGAGTTACAAATACAACATTAAAACAAATGTTGCAATGCAAAGTTCTGCCCGGGAGACTGTGAATCCCAGTATTTATGTGGATGTTTCTCATGTGCCATCCACCTAAACATTGTTACAGACCAAACACATCCCATGGCAGTGGCACAATGTGACAGGAGCAGACTCCCCTAGCAGCACAGCTCTGCTCAGGAACAGCTAGAGGAACATAACCAAGAGCCCAAGTTGCTGACCCAGTGACCTAACTCTTGAAATTCCAATCCATTCTATGAACCTGATCTAAACAGGCCCCACAAACCCAAAAGAACCGAGGATCTGCTGCTAACGTTAGCGACCGGACACCACAGAACACCCCCAAAGGTTTCATGTCTATGGACCAGACGACTGGAACTGCTTTGGTGGCACAAAGGGGACGCACACAGTATTAATCAGGTGGTTTCAGTGTTGTGGATGACTGGTGCATGTGCAGTAGCCAATTTGAAGCGAGTGGCAGCAGCTGGTTAGCTATGGAAACACTGCACTATTTCTAAAGCCCACTAATTAACACATTAAAACTCATTATAAAAACAAGAATTTCTGCACCTGGGCAAGAAGAATCTTATCACATAATGCTCTCTGTATTGCTGGGCTTTTTGTTTGACTTAAATAAGGAAAAGAAACTGTCAATTAGTGAGCTTTAGACGAGATGGTAGATTGTTTTTCTTGCTTTGGGTTTGAGCGAGGCTGGCTGATTTCCCCTGTCTCCAGTCTTTATATAAAGTAAAGCTAAGAGACTGCAGGCGGTAGTTTCATATTTAACATACAGATTTAAGAACAATGTCAGTTTTCTCATCTGAAATTACCAAGACAACAAAATTCAGTGATTTCAAATGAATACCTCAGCTTTGTGAATCACACGGTTCTTTGGTTTGATTTTGGTGACAATATATTTGTGCTCCTAAATGATGTTTGAGCATTTGAATTACTTCCGTTTACCCTAAAGACATCAACTGTTTTCTCTCTGTCTGTCACAGTGAACTCCTCAAAACTGCACAGAAACAGTGAAGTACTTCAGTTGTGTGTTACAGTGGAGAGAGGACGGTGCTGTAGACACGTCTGGTGAACAAGAGGGGGTAAAAGAGCACAATGGATCCATATTTGTTTCCTGAATGGACTCCAATATAACTAATATTGTGCTTATTTCTTTGTGACTGGTCTCATTTTGCTGCCTTGTCAGATAACAAATTTGTGTTGAATTAGCTTGTCTCAGACTCTTTGTCCTTACCAACATTCATATGTCAAGCCCAAATGTTGCCTCCTGATCAGATATTGTTGATGCGATTACAGAGCCTCTCCCGTGAAGGCACACAAGCTCTGCAGTAGTTCTCATGCAGTTTATAACAAAGTGCTGATTATAAAATAGCATTTTAAAAATGATTGTTTCAGCTCGTGCCGCTGATGTGTGAACAGCTTGTTCTTTAGCTGGTGACATTCAGAGTGATTTGCTGGACAAGGTTTTTTGTTGTTGTTGTTCCCCTTATTCTGATACATCACTGTTGCTAACTGTCTGTCTCAGCGCCTTTTTGTCCTTCCACCCAGGGACAAGTTGACTTTTCACCCCTCAGGGCAGCCAACAGATGTCTCTCTCTTCCTTTTGCTTCATCGCACACATGCACACACACACTGTATCATGCACACACCATTTACATGTAGATCTAACAGCTTTAAGAGAACACAGTTACACTCATTTCAAAACTGATTAAACATTATGAATATTAACACACACCAGCCAGAGCATGTTCCTCTGCAGCCTGTTGTTTGACCTTTAAAAGCTCAATATGTATGTAAGTAGGTCAGAGAGAGCTCTTCGCTGTGCAGCAGATTTATCGCACACTGGAGGCAGCTGGGACGGGAGGCAAGAAGTCAGAGGCCCGGGAGATTATTCACACACTACTGCAGGTAACACTAAATCTTGGGGATAAACCCTATCAGCATCATCACCACTGCGTCTCTGGATAAAGCTCTGCTGGGGTAAATATTGGCATTTGGGTTAATAAAGAGGAAGAGTCTTGATAATGAGCTGCTGAGTGTCTAAGAGGACGTGGGTGGTAGTTCTGCATTTACTCTGTCTCGGTGATGGCGGCGTGTGAACCAAGGTGTGTAAACTGTGGCAACAACAACAAAAAGACCGAGAGCAATATCAAGAGAGAAAAGGGGAAGGATATAAAAACACAAAAGCAGCATGCTGAGAAACTCCTTTTGTGAGGACTGGAATGGACAATACATAAAAGCTTTAATTTTTGGTTGAGTTTCTACCTGCCTTCACAATTGAACCTTCTGTAAAAACCTTAAAACTCCAATGTAGGGATGACAGCCTCACAAACACGATTCAGACTTCTGGGGTTTCTTACATCACAAGAAAAAGAAGCAGTCTTTATTTGACACAAATATGTTACAGAATTGTGAAATGTGTTTTTTGTTTTTGCATACACCAGTTGGGGTCAGAGCGCAGGGTCAGCCATGGTGCAGCGCCCCGGGAGCAGGTAGGGTTAAGGGCAGCTTTGACAATCTCACAAAACAATTAGGATTCTGATTATTGGTGTCACAGTTCTGTTCAGAATCAATTCTTGATTCAAAACCCATTTTCTATCAAATATTTATGAGTATGCGGTCCGTCGTCTGGATGCTTTGGTTCACTGTTGTGCTGAAATGTGAACTGCAGCTAAAGCGTAATATTGCTGCACTCTGGAGCAGGTTCAAGGACCTCTCTGTTTTTGACTGCAGTTATCCTTCTTTCAGTTCTGATCAGTCTTCCTGTTGCTGCCACTAAGAAGCACTCTTGTCGTATGATGATGCCACCACCATGCTCCACCATAAGAACTGCACAGTGGGATATTGAGCTTTACTCAAAATTTAGAGCGCTAGGAGTTCAATTAATAAGTTTTTGTCTCATCAGATCAGAGAATCTTTTCTCTAGTGCTCTCGGATATTTTGAAACATTGTTTGGCATATTCATTTAGCTGCTCCACTCCATTCCTGATTGATGCTGCTGAGATGGTCGACCTTCCAGCAGGTCCTCAAGCTCTGCAGGGAAATTCTGAAACTCTGTTAGAGGGACTGTTGAGTTCCTTGTCACCTCCCTGACTAAAGCTGTTCTAGTTCGGTTACATAGTTTGCCCAGGCAGCCAACTAAGAAAACTAAGAAGAGTCCTGGTGGTTCCAAAACTTCTTTCATTTCACAGATATTGAGGCCTCTGTGCTCCTGGGAACAGTCAGAGCTTCAGAAATGGTTTTATCACCGTGCTCTGATCTATGATTGGCCCCACTTTAATTGTGGTGGTCTACAGAGAGCTCCTTGAATTTATGCCTTGGTTTCTGTTGTGACACAGTGTGAATTGTGGGACCTTGTCCACCCAGGCGCGTGCCTTTCTGAACTATGTCCAGTCGATTCAGTTTGCCACAAATGGAGCTCAGTCAAGTTCCAGACACATTTGATTAAAGCAAACACAAGGAACCTGGCGAACGTTTGGCACAGCAGAGAGTCTGAACACCTTCGTAAAGGAGAGATTGTAGTTTTTGATTTTTGATAATCTCCTAAATTTTGTCAAAATATTTTTTGCTTTGTCACCTCAAACCTCTGTATAGGTCGTATACGTCAAATTCTTGGCGTGTCTTCACATGTTTGGCCAATAAAGCTGATTCAGAGCTGTAGCTGTGACAGGAGACAAATATAGATGTTGCCACAAAGATCTTCTACCCAGCAGCACAGACGATCTATACAAAGTTTCAAGATGGGCATCCGAGATTAGTGTCACCAATTCAGCATCTGACCAAATGTGAAATACGCTCACAATCTGTCCTTCTATTTCTGAGTTATGGAGTTAAATAACACCCAGAAAAGTGTTTTTGCTGAAGATGTTTATGCTACAGTGAAGATGACCTTTTGGGTGTAAAATATCATCACTTCATCATTTTATCATTTTAGACGTTTGTGTGAAATTTTGTTTTCGGCCAAAATCATATTTTGTGAGATGACAGTGATCTTTGACCACTGAAATATAATTGATTCATCACAAAACTTTCTTTTTTTTCCCCCAAATTTGCAGAATGCTTGTTAAACAGCAGAGGCCGGTGGTCATTTACTACATACAATCATTTAGTTAATAAAGAGATGCATTTTATGTTACCAGAAAACCTCGTGTTTGCAGAGGAGAGGGGTACAACATGTCTTCATTACCTACCGGCTCATTAATTAGGAGAGGTGGAGGGTCCAAGAGACAAACACTGGACCTTTAGGCAGGACTGCAAATGACAGTAATGGATGGTAATGATGATTAGGTGGGTGCGTGGAGGTTACTGTCCTATAACTATTTTCAGTCATGCATAAGTCCCTTGAGCCTTTAGCGTACAGAGGAAACACCGCAAATTCGACATAAGACTTGTCCTCAAGTGTTCTGCTCTACTGAGTTGCTCTCTCAGCCCTTGAAGGACAGATCTCATAATAGTCCATTTGAGTTTTCACAGTAATGAAATGAGACTTAAGATGGCGCCAAGGATCCTGAAGGTGATCCAAAAGCTTGGTAAACTTCAGCTGAAAAGCAAGAACAGGAGGCAAAGCACGGCATCTGGCTCCATTTGACATTCAAACGAATGGGAGGTAAATCCTGCCCTGGTGTTTCACTGAAAAGATGAATTCGTTGCTAGGTGCAAATAGACCTCATTTACTAAATTCACACAGAGGTCAGTCGGGGTTAATGTGGGTTGGTGACAACCACCAGTGTCCCAACAATTTAAGGCAAATGCAGGGACGAGCCTTTCCCTCGGGGAGTATTGACTGTTGTTGCATTAGTCTATGTTTAAGTGCCCCTCCCTCCTCCTTTATTATCTCCTTCATCATCTCTCCTTGTCTGACCCGGAAATCAATCAGGTTTCCCTTCCCTAACCATGTCTTTGTTCTGCCCAGAAGAGAGACAAAACGTGCATAAGGAGGCTTTAGCAAAGATACACAAAACTGAACAAACACATCTGCTCATTGGAAATCTATTTGAGTGCTGCTGGTGATGTATCGGGGTGCAATGGCAGAATCTAGCAAGGACTCTGTCTAAAAGTGACTAAATTTGCCTTGAAGCACCATGAAAAGTCAAAAATCCTATCTTGTTTGTTTATTCTGTACAAAAAACAAAATCTAAAATAGAATTTTTTCTGTGATTTTAATTCAAGATCTGGAACAACTGGTGATAATACAGTGACATTTATTCAAATCACATCACTTTAAAGCAACAAACATTCAAGACCGAGACAGTCGAGCTAGTCTGAATACAATCAAGCCTAATGAGATAAATGCTATGGTTTCCCTGCAATTAGCTGAATCAACTCACCACAACCATCATATCTCTTGTGATTGGATCAGCACAAAACTGAGGCACACAGGACTCAGACATTGAGTCCATGTTTATTTCTGATCCAGAAATGTTCTTATATTTACACCAGTTGTAGAAACTGTGTAAGAGAGAGAGAGAGAGAAAAAGGCACATTCTGTCTCTGTGGTTTTGGCTCTGATAGTAAATTCTCTGGTGTAAAGTTAAAGCATTAACACAGCAGTAACAACACAAAACACTCTCTCAGCTCTCAGTTAACATCACCATGAGGACATCAGTGACAGATAAGCCACATTTAAGTGTGGACAGTCTCCACCACACTGTATAATCAGTGTCACTAATGACTAACTAATCATTGGTAAATTTATTTCAAAATGAAAAATGGTTTATACTTCACAACGTATTGTGTTCGTAGCACCAAGTATCAATCCTGATTGGCTTGCCGTTTTGTCTGAATGCAGATACAGGTCGAGACTGCAGATGAAGATACACATGGGCTTTAGAAGTGTATGTAAACCGATTTTTTTTCCCGCAACTATAACTAAGTGAAGCCAAAGTGCCAAAAAACTGCAGTTCCTTGAATGTCCACGTGGGCCTGTCTCTAAAAGTGAGGCTGTCCCTATAGACTCCCATGTTAAAATGTCCAATGTTAAATAAGCCTTATAACAATGTTATATCGGTTTAGGCCTTTTACAAAAAACTGTTTTGGTGTCTATAGCTGGTCTTCTCATTTATGACAACTGTACAGAGGATGGATTTTTATATCAGTCATCCTTTTAAATTGCATAAAAACTCTTGAAACTAGCAATTGAGACCATGAACTCATGAGTAAAATGTTCAGATCAGGTTAGAAATAGGGTCATGTTTTATTACATTTATATACAGCTTCTTTCTGCAGCCAGAGGAGTCGCCCCCTACTGGTTGTTATAAGTAATGCAGATCTTTTTTTTTTTTTTTTAATCTATGTAATCTCAGCAAACGACCAAGCATACAGTCTTCTGTGTAGCTTAACTTCCAGCAGGCACTTTAATGCTTTTAGGTAAATGCTGCCATCAGTGCAGTAACTTTACCAAGCTTGGTTTAGCATGGTTGTATCTAGCACTAAATAGAACAATTTAACATGTAACTTGCTGGAAAGGCTTCCCACTCTAAATTTATGGCATTCATCCTCAATTTACTCCTCGTATCTGGAGCAAATTTCAAGGCAGTCCATGACATACAGTTGGGACAAAGCGTAGAGCCGAACTGATTGTGTGGTTAAAAGACCTACTGTATTCAGAATCAGAATCAGAATCAGAATCAGTTTTATTGCCAAGTAATTTTTACATCACCAGGAATTTGACTTGGTCCATTGGTGCAAAGAAGCAGTAAACAGATACCAAAATAAAATAAAATATTAACAATACCAAAAAAAAGGCAGATGTGAGATAGAGAGAAAATATATTTATATACATAAATATATTATAATCCACCTTCAAAGTTTTCCAAAAAGTAAGTGTGAGAAAGGCTGATGCCCTGATCCATCCAGTATGCGCAGCTTCTTGCCCCACCATAGTAAGGAGACGACACACTGACAAAGAGAAATGAGATGCATGTGTTTGTGAAGCTGTGTTCTGCATAACGGAGAGATAATGCATGTGCAGGGACAGACAGCAAAGACAGTGTAGATGCTGATAAGATGCATCATTTTCAAAACATGGAATGTTAATATCTGCCTAGTCATCATGCAAGCTCTGACATCCAATGCTTGCAGTGCTCTACGCTGTTTCTTCGTGTCTTGGCTGTAAATTTTGCCCTTCTTTTCCCACCGCCACACACTTTCCTAGCTAGGCTACAGACTAAATGGTGCAAGTAATGTTAAACTGCAACACTGTGGCACACAACTTTTCTGACAAGCAAGGTTGATTAATGTAGTCCCGTGAAGTATCCAAGGAACCTCTGTTTCTTTATTCAAGGCCTAAGCGGTGTGCAGACAGTGGGGGGGAGCAGACAATGCTCTGATTTATGGTAATACTTTATCTGACAGCCACCTTTCGTCGGTAGAGTTTGTGGATTTCTTGTTTTGCATAGAGACATCATAAATGTCAATCTGTTTCTGTCTGGATTTGCAGACTGATGCGTAGAGCCATGCTTTAGTCTAATATCTCCCACCAATTAAGACCACCAGCTGCCTTGTTGTCCTACCAGGAAAATAACCACTGAGTGTTTTGTGGTTGAGCAAACTAAAGTATAATATACGAAAGATTTGACTGTTCATTTGCCCACGAGAGAAAGAGTGATCTGTCTCAACTTTAATGTTTCAATTATTTTAAGATTGAGCACAAAAGGGAAATGTTTGCAACATATTTGTGGCAAAATTGTGATCTGATTTCCAGCAAGGACATTAGTTTGCCAAAAAAGAAAATGGTCTTACAAGTTTGCCAGTATTGGTGAGGAGCAGTTGTTTAAAAAAAATCCTTTTAAATTAACTCTATCCTGTGGGTATCGTGTAGGGATTCATCGGCTGCCTGTGCATGAGCATGTTTGTTCCCATTTACAGAGTCAGGACTGTGTACACACATCGTTTTTTTCAGTGCACACACAGAGCAGAGATGTAATGAAACATGAGGAAATACATTGTATTTCCAAAGTGTTACGACGCCTGTCTTAACACGCATGTGAACTTTAATGACATCTCATTCTTAGTCCGTAGGATTTCATATGGAGTTGGTCCACCCTTTGCAGCTATACCAGCCTCAACTCTTCTAGGAAGGCCTTCCACAAGCCTTAGGAGTGTGTTTATGGGAAACTTTTGACCATTCTTCCAGAAGCGCATTTGTGAGGTCAAGTACTGATGTTGGAGGAGAAGGCCTGGCTCTACATCTCCACAATAATTCATCCCAAAGGTGTTGTATTGGGTTGAGGTCAGGACACTGTGCAGGCCAGTCAAGTTCCTCTACACCAAACTCATTCATCCATGTCTTTATTGACCTTGATTTGTGTACTGGTCTTGTTGGAACAGGAAGGGGCCATCCCCAAACTGTTCCCACAAAGTTGGGAACATTATTGCATCGGAGTGGCTTACTCTACCTTTAAATAAAACAAATAATCACCAGAGAACATCCTTATCAACAGCCAGGCTTTTGTATTCAATTAAGAGACTTGTGGCAGAAGACCTGAAGGACTGTCCAGGTTCACACGTGGTTCAGAGGTTGTTGCAGCCAGTGTGAGAACTTTTGGTGTAAAATATTCTTTTCTTCTGGTTTTAGTCACCACATAAGAAGCAAAGTTCTGAAACAGTTGTAACTGATTTACTTTTGGGGGGGTTGAACAAACAGAAGAACAATGTATTATTCTAATCTCCTTGATATGAAAATGTGCATCATTGTCTCTGTGTCACTCAGATAGGAAAGTAGCAATATTTTGGAGACAATAAAAAGCAGATTTGGTGACATACCCCACGTGAGCCCTTTAGTTGAATTCTGAGACTGAAAGCTCAGGGTAAACCCTGGAGAATGTAATATTGTGGTCAGTTCCTTTATCTGATCCTTTGAACATGTAACTAAAAGTTTGGGATTTATCCTAGTTGATCTGTAAAAAGGTTTGTGACATGGAGACACTGATATCTATCTGAGAGGAGCAGCAGCAGAGCGATTGCCTCTTCACTTTGAACTCAGGAGGGAAAACACAAGCAGTAATCAGGCATCATTTTATTACCAACAGTTCCCCCCTGCCGCTTTATAGCATGGCAGGACTCAGACTTTTCACATTTGGTCTCCATAGACATAATCATATTATTCTTGCTAAAAAATGCAATTAGATGGTGTAATCATATCAGAACCGCAAGGATTGTAGCTCGCTCCCTGAGCACACATGCTTTTATTGATTTTATAATTGAATGTGTTGAGAGATGCTGTGCACAGTAAGTCCTGGTGTGGCTGAAGAAGCTCTACTTCATGTCAAGATTACATTACGAGGCCATTACAGTACAATGCCTATAATGAGAGTTTTGCATTGGACGAGGAGGGGAGTGGAGAAGAAACTGTTGCGTGACAAGTTTCATTATGTCACACCTCAAAAACTGCAGATTCACGGTGTCGAGACGACAGTGACGCAAAGACAAAGTTAAGTTTCATGGCTGGAAGATAGTGCAGAGGAATGTAAAGACTAATGTGTACATAGACAGCAGAATATATTACATGTTTCTGATTAATTTTTCTATTAACTTTATTGGCAAGGCCGGATTTCAAACTACATGTGTTCACTGACTATAATAATATTCATGACAACATGGCTGCAACATAATAACACTGAGGTTTGCAGATGGGAAAAAAAATGCACTGACAGGACTGTCAGATATTCAATTATATGACATTTTCTAAGATTATCTTATTCAGCTTGAATTGCTGAGGTGGAATTCCAAATTGCAAGATAAGCAGAGAAATGTCACGCTTTCACTCAGCATATTAGATATTTGCTCATGTAGGATCCAAAGTGATGATTTGAGTTTGCAGTGTTTTGTACTCATTTTTTTTGTTTGAGTCAACCCCGTCTAGTGGCTGAAATGGAGGGGACATTAGTGCATAAGGAGTGGTGATGTTACCTGGAGGATGTGGCAGGAGCAGGAAGAAACAGTCTTTGACCCGACATCCCCGAGTCCAGACTGCTGCAGACAATACACCGTCTTCGTTTCAGACAATCCTCAGGTTATCTCGACAAAAAAGCTGAACAAGTGAGTTTTGTATTCGTGCTTTATCTTTTGATCAACATCTTATTGGATTATTTTTGATGTGGTGAGTCCATAGATTGGTAGAAATGGTGGATGTAGCCTCCAGGTTGGAAAAGTGAAGCTGACATGGAAATGCTTTTAACCTGCATTCTTTCTAACAGCCAGCAGGAGGCAACTGCTCTTGGTTCAGAATAAGTCTGACTGTACAGAGGTTTATCACTACCTCTCACCATGGACTGTATAAAAGATGGACGTTGCTACCGTGACGTCACCCGTTGGTTTCTGCACTGAGAAAATGAAGCCAGGGTTTTGCTACTTCCTGGTTGACATCTTGGATTTTTGGAGCCAGTGACGCAAAAATCGTCAGAGGGGGCGGAGCCTTCTGCTCGCTTTGTCTGTATGGTCGCTGCTGACTGTCAATCAAGCCAAAATTCAGTGTTGATTTATTTTCAGATTGACCACCTGATCTCTGGACTTGACCATGAAAACTAATAAGAAAAAAATCCTGAGCTGGAGGAATGCGGTATTTCGAGATCTCTGATCACTTCTTTTCCAATTCAAGTCTATGGGAGCCAGGGCTTTTTGGAGCCAGCAGCTAGCGGACGTAGTGATATTGCAGGTTTTTGACACTTCCGGGTTGACTTCATTTTTCAGGGCCGGTTGCTACGTCCATCTTTTATACAGTCTGTGCCTCTCACTTGGTCTATTAGCTCAGTAAACACTTTACTAGTGAGTTTATAGTCTCAATCGATAGTTTCAAAACTTTTTGTGTACACTTTGTAAAACATGATTTCGTTTAGAGTAAAATAGACAATAATGCTTTACTTTGGGGCTCCCTTATGATTAACAGGTCACTATCATATCATATCACTTTTATCTCCAATCAGATCTGCTGCCTGCCTGTTACTTCCAATTTCAAAAGCCCGACACTGTGACAGCTGAAATTCCAAATCCAAGGCTTCAAAAAAACAGCAGTCCACAAACCAATGACTAACATCATCGTGGCTACATCCATTTTTTTAGAACGGTCTATGGTAGATTAGACATTTTTGCTGTGCCATCAGTGATTATCAGGACCAGAAACAACCATTACAACCTGTGTTCATTGTACACTGAAGCAACCAGGTTGGCAGTTTACATCCAGTGCAGTGCAAACTCCTTTGTGGGGGGGGGGGATTTGTCATTTTTGCAGGTAAAGAAGCAAGATATGAGCACAGCATGCTGTTTTATTATTTGCAGAGCTATCCTTCATAGTAGTTTTGCAAAAACAGTGCAATTTCAAAAGAAAAACAGATTAAAAAACACACACAGCAGCACAGTGATAAAACTATATTTTAGGAAACATCACACAGTTAAACAAGGAGTTTTCCATGTAGACCTATATAGACATTCAGTTTTATATCAGTTCCACAGGTGACACAGCTGACTTTCTTTGGCTCTCTGTTCAGGTACAGACCTGAGATATTTAAAGGGAACATCTATTCAGAAGGAAGATTGCCTAGAAGCAGAAAAGGTCAAATTCTAAAGAGCAGAAAAATGTAGATGCTCATTGTAATACTCACAAAGGTCTTTCAACCTTTCCTCTCTCGTCTTCTTCTACTGCAGTGTTCAAAGAAA
This sequence comes from Stegastes partitus, assembly GCF_000690725.1. NCBI lineage: Eukaryota > Metazoa > Chordata > Actinopteri > Pomacentridae > Stegastes > Stegastes partitus. The sequence goes on from NW_007579140.1 coordinate 96,381, forward strand.
GTCATCACTGAGGAATGTCACAGCTCTGAACTTTTTTGGTGTGTTACCTGCATCACAAATAGAAATATTAATAGTTCAGGCAAAGCTCACTAATAACTGACTCTCAAAATATTACAAAATGAGCATTTGCAGCGATTTTGCAGTTTTGGTCGACACGCCATTTATGGAAAGATGTTATCAGAAGTTCTCAAGTTGGTTCAGTTTACCATTTAAAATAGAAAACTAAAGTTCACAGGGGATCATCCTGACACAAGCGACTAATGATTGTAGCTTTATACAGCTAAAAGTAACAGCTGATGCAATGTTACATCATCACCTATGAGTGTCAATCTTACTTGATGCAATCTGTAAGAAATATTGCCGTATACTTACAGTATGTTATTCGGATGACAATAACAACTGTAGGGGTGATGCAGTTTTATTGAGAACCAGCGTATGTTTGTCTCAATGTTCTTTCACTGTTCCACTTTTAGGCCTGCTTTCACTTGGGTCTCCCTTCACTTTTCCTCATCTGTCCTTAACATCACTATGGTGTTCAATGGGGTCGTGCTTTTCACGCTATACTGAGACAAAAACGAGTCTGTTTTGCATCTAATTTACATTCTCCATCGCAACCTATCACCCTCAATCTACGGTGAGGGCTTTGCTATGCTGCAGCTATTGGTGCGGTGCCGGGTTTGTAGGGATGGATACGCTTCAAGGACTCAGTCACTTCTGAGATTATAAAGTTATGCAGGACACTGTTTCATTATCGCAGCATGAGTGGCCTTTAGGTTCATGGCAGTAAACGGCACAATTGATGGAGAACATCTCGGCTCTGATTTTAAGAAGACGTCTCTTTTGCACTCCTTGAACTGCCACTTTGGGTGTGCGTTCCAGATGTGGATGTGTTGAATACACTGTCTTCTGATATTTAGCGAATTAGCATATTTAGATAGCTAGCGTGTGCCAGGTTTACCGTGGCTTCCACTGACCAACCCTATAGAGCCTCTTTCAGGGTTGTTTTTAAGGGTAAAAACGGCATCTACTCCAGTGTAGATACTTCTAAGTGGTCATTAAAATATGCTGTGCAGGGGCTGATGCTGATTGGTTTAATTCATAGAAGACAATTGTTTTTTTATCTCCCTATTGTTGCCATTGAGAAGCAGTCTTCTCCTCTCCAACACTGCAAACAACAACACAAACAAACTTTGCCATACAGGCGAACATAAAAACCCCACCATTGTTCTATTTTGTATAGAACTGGACTTGTGTCCAGTAATTAGTATTTGTCATTGTTTTGGCACACTAAGAGTTAAAGTCATGGTTGAAGTTGTTGGATCTTTCACTAATATGGAAACAAAAAGTCTGAAAGAGCTGATTATGATGTGGTTCCTGTAAATGTTCCGCAGTTCCAGCAGTAAAAAGCTCAATCTGGCAAAATAATATATTGGCTTAGACTCACATTCCTCCAATTTATTAGCTGTTCAACGCAAAATTCATAATTAATTAATATTGTAAATCATTTTTCTGCAGAAATGACAACATTTCTCTCAACAGAAACTTTTTTTAAATGTGTTTTTTAGTATTTTGCAAGAACAAACTCAACTTTGGCTTTTAAATTGTTTGATATTCTAAACACAATATTTTAAAATGTCAGCATGCCTTCTAATAATCATGAATAGAATCTGTAGATTCATTTGTAAAGAAAGTTAGAATTGCTGCCTCGGCCTCGTATTTATACTCGTCCCCCAAACAGTTAAGTTGCAGTTTACACCCATATCCATCTGACCTCTGTCCTTTTGGATTTATGTCATTACTTCATCATTTTTTCCCTAAATGTGACATTTTGTTAAAATTAGCAAACAAATTCTTAAGTTCTGTGTTTTGTGAGGTTACCTTGTGAACACTGAGCCTGACCTTTGACCTTTTACCACCAAAGTCTTTTCACGTCTTCCTTTTGTGTCAAATCTGAATATTTCCGCAGGCCAAAGGATTCCACATTCACATACATGGGACTAATAGAGAGATGGACGGACAACCCAATAATAGTCAGCTATTGCAGTTATAGATGAAGTATCTCAAGATGAAGAATCCACAGCCATGCTCGCAGCTCTGTGAGGCTATACCTGGACACAGCAGTGGCTAGAGCTAAATGCTACCATCACCGTGCTAACATGCTAATCCTTAGCAGATAACTGTAAATTCCTTAGTTAGCATTACACAAGCTTAGTTTAATTATTTTGCTATGCTAATATTAACTCAAACGTTATTGACATCAGTTGACATTGCCATCTAAACCTTGCTGCTAGCATTACTCCAAAAATGATTATAACTGACATACATAATAAGAAATTAAAGGAAAAATAATGATGTTTCGTCACGGTCGACTCTACTGAGCAAGTCAATCCATGTAATTCTCATGAAACTCATAATTTCCATAAAGACTGTTGCTCATGTACTGCTGCTGCTTTTTGGCTATTCAAAGAGCAGCTAATGGCTCTAATAGGCTTTCAAGGCCAAACACAGAGTTCATTAGGAATACAGTTAGAGCCCTGCTACGACCCAGCCTCTAGCGTCAGCTTTGACCTCAAGGTTACATTGGCACATGCTTTGGTACCAGAAAGTTTGTGAACCCTTTTGAAATTTCTACATGTCAGAAAACACATCTGACTCCAGAACCATCAGCACAGGATCACCTCTGCTCTTCTCTCTGTACACCAAGAGCTGCACCTCCAGTCACCAGGCTGTCAAGCTCCATCCTCATTGGACTCATCTCTGGTGGGGATGAGTTTGCATAAAGATGGGAGATTTTTACTGGGTGCATGCAGAACAACTTGGAGCTTGATGCTCTAAAGACAGTGGAGATGACTGTTGACTTCAGGAAGCACCCACACCCACCGGCCCCCATCATCGTGTGACTGTCCAGTGATCACTGTGGAGCACTGTTGGCTCCTGGGCACCATCATCACCCAGGACTTCAAGAGGGAGCTACCTTATCAAGAAGGCTCAGCAGAGGATGTACTTCCTGCAACAGCTGAAGAAATTCAACCTGCCAAAGACAATGATGGTTCACTTCTAAACCTCCATCACTGACTCCATCATCACCTCCTCCGTCACCATCTGGTACGCTGCTGCTGCTGCCAAGGACAAGACCAGATTGTAGCATGTTGATGATGATGATCGGTTGTAATCTTCTGATCCTCTAGGAGCTTAAAGCATGCTGAGAAGATTGCAGCTGATGATCTGATTCAGCTCTGGGACGTTGGTGGGTTTCCTCACATGAACTGCTTGCTTCAGGTCCTTCTACAACATCTCTATTGAAATGACGTCAGGACTTTGAGTTGGATGTTCCAGAACATTAACTTTATTCATCTGTAACCATCCTTTGGTTGAGCAACATGGCAGTCTACTTTGACCTGACTTGGGTTTCGTTTTGCTACCTTTCCATCTTCTTGCCAACAATCCTCTGGCAGTAGCTTCATATTTACGGCCCGGACGACACAAAGAACATCTTCTTATCTATCTCTTGACATTTTTCAAAATGCTGAATAATTATTTAAGCAAAGAAGTGGAAGATGTTTGAAATATGCTATGACTCATCAGTCCTGTAATCGTCATATGGCTTGTGTTGGTAGGAATTAGCAAACCAGTGTTCTTTTGTTATTTAGATATGATTGACTTGTTGACAGGTATGTTGCTGCTGAGCCTCTAGCACATGACAAACCAGGGCCTCTTTTAAACCCAGTCAAAGTAAGATTAAGTTGCAATGAAATATCATCTCTATGTCTGCTCACCTCAGAAATAGGCTGGTGAGACTGGTGGTGTGTGTAATGCACATTGTACTATTATGCAGTCATTGTAAATGAAACTGCTTTTGTGCCGGAGTCAATACCCACACAGCAGAAGGAGAGAATTGGGTGAAGCCACAGGACACACTCATAATGGTAAAACCTACATGTTTCCCCATTTCTGCCTCCTCTTCCACTCTTCAAGTGCTTGAATTGCTTTCCTCGACCAGCAGACACTTCATTAGACGTTGCTGAGTCTAATCTGTTGCACCTTAGTCCAAATACGACTCTGGACTTCACTTTTCCAGACTCTAGTCTCACCTTTCAGTCATGCTTTGTATGCCGCCCAGGTTCCATGGAGGTGTATCAGAGGCAGCTAATGTACCTTGGCCCTCAAAGCAAAAGCATTACTGTCAGGAGTGTCCATATGTAAGAAGCAAGTCTGACATCTTTCCTGCCCTCTATTCATAGGGGAGGGGGGGTTCATACAGGAGCACTGCCAGTCCATAATCATCATCAGATAATATAGGAACTGTTGCATGAAAATGACACATGAAAGGTTCCTGCTAGACAAAGCCACAACAAAGGTTTCTTTAGATATTCCATCTGCCATTTTCATTTCTCCTGGAGAGTCACGATGAGCCCACAGCACTCCGCAGCATCAGGCAATGTGACTCGATTTATTCCTTAATCCTCGGCGGTAGGGGTGCAGTCATATAACACACGATGATACAGCCTGTGACATCGCTTCCTAATTCACAAGAGAGAAGCTTGTTTTTGTTCTTCCTGTAGCCCCGTGCATTAGGTGAATGTTTTTTATTAGCACAGATGCTCTAACATGTTAACCTCGAGGCCATTGTCCCATGCAGCTACATTAGACAAAATCATCCGTCGTCTGATTGCTGCCATCAGCGACCTTCAGATTGCCCACATTGTTGTCTCACCACTCCACCGTCTTATCTCTGCGGCTGTGTTTAGGAAATTATGATTCTGATTGAGAAGGCCGAGTTGAATGGAATCTCTTGGCTTCTCATTAGTTGGGTAAAACAGCTACTTAGTCAAGTAGAAGAATTCCATTTACTGGCAGCAGACTGACTTTCTGTGGCCAATGCGATGATTGCTTTCTCACTTTGTCAACTGTTCCCCATTGGCTACAACAGCATTTCTCCTTCCCTTTCATCCATTTGATCGCCTGATTGCTGCTGTAAGTCTGTGAATCCTGATGGTAGCAGGTATATTATCGCTGATGTTAGACGCCATATGTGCCATGTGTGTCTCTTTGCTGCTTTCCATCCATTCAGACACATCAGAGTGGCAGCAGGGTAGTTTTTTTTCTTTTTTTTTTTTATTGCTGTTTAATGCTCTACAGATGCTTCCCTGCAGGGTGCACACTACACTGTACGATCATACAAATTAGAAATTAACACTGATTCATAAAGGAAGACAGACTGCCTCGTAAGCTATTTACCTGCAGCACACAGTGTAGCTGAAGTTTTGTAAAGTTGAAGAAAGTGGAAGAAACTAATGAAAACAGAAATTAGCTTGTGTACGCCACACAGGGATGAGACTCATCCAATACTCCCACTTCAGAGGAAAGGCTACACCCCCCACTGTGGCAGTCTGGCCAGGATCCCAATTGTCAGTGCCTGACATTTAAGTTTTTTTGGGTTGGAAGTTTGTTGTGTGCACAGCATCTTTCCAGAGCAGTGAGCGGTGAAAGGTGTTCGGGTTGTTCAGACACTGAAGTCAGTGGTGCAAGAAACAACAAGACAAAGTTATTCAGGTCAATTCATTCTTATGTAGCTGGTTTTTTGTTGTTTTTCTTCTGTAAATTTTACTTTAAAGAATATCTAAAAAGAACCTTTACTTTTACTTTTTACATAGTTGCTGTAGTTTTCACCTCAAAATCACCGATCTTCAAAGTATATGATGAAACTGCAGGTTTGTCTGAATCCCAAAGGATCATCTGATTGAAGTGATGGCCACAGAACACCAAACTCTGTTTGGATTGCTGGTGCTTTAGATGCATACAAAACATAATTTTAAAAAAAAAGAAGAAGAAGAAGAAGAAATAAATACATAAAAAGCTCAAACATGGGTGAACTCTGAGTCTAGAAGGCATGTATTCATTTTTATCCTAAATTCAGGAAGATAAAAGTTATTAATCAGAGAGCTAATTAAAGACAACCTTCATGTAATCATTGAAAAGTCTCACACCAAAATGTGTAAAAGCTACATTGGTCCAAAGCCTGTTAGTTTTACAATAAAGACAATACAACTGTGAGATGTCTGTCTATACATATTGTCCTAATAAGACACATCAGCCTGCATCCACATCATTTAACACAACTTTCATGTCACACAACTCACAAGTTTCTTAGACTGCATAAGGAGGCTGCAAGGAAATTTCACCCAGAAGATTAGAATTCCAGTCCTGACAGTTGTTTTTTGGCATCGCCACTCGCTGTTTGCTTTTGTTTTCCATCTCAGTTTTCTGTCAATGATTTAAGGTGCTTTCTTTGACTTTTTTCAGGGTTTTCTTCAGTTGCTGTTGTCTGTATAGTTTTAGTCACGGTTTCTTGTCATTTTTACTTTCTGTTTTCTGGTGTTTCCAGCTGCTAATTTTTGTCATTTTCACTCGCCACAAAATCGCTTTGTTAAGTTTAGGAAGCAAAACTATTCAGTCATGTTTAGGAAAAAGACATGGTTTGTGTTAAAATATGCCCATAAAAACAACTTTTTACTTGCTGTCTGCTGGCTTTTCTGTCACTGTTTGCTTTCGTGTACTGCAGAAAATTTCTTGCTAAAGTTTAGGCACTAAAACTATTTGGTTTGGTTTCAGAAAAGATTCTGGTTTGTGTCAAAATACAACCACACAAATGACAGCTACAAGCTGTTTTCTTTGGTTCCTAAGACGACAAGTCCCACCCAAAGAATAGCCTCTAAAAAAATGGTAGCTTGTGTAAGGGGGGGAAGAAAAGTGTACATTCAGAAATACCAAGTCAGGTTTCTGGTCTGTTATTAAGGATAGTTGGATGGCTGGGTTTATATATCGCTTTTTATCTAAAGCACTTTACTTTGCCTCACATTCACCTATTCAGACACCAGATGTGACTTCTTGAGGCAGAACAGTCTACTGCCTATGTCACCTTGACTCTTTTAGGCATGCAGTCATTCCTCGTTCTCGTCCAGACGTTTTCTGTGAATTGCTCTTTGGGCTGGATTTCACCAACTTTGCTGCTGGTTTGACGATAATACTTTTGAGTATTTTTAAGTAACAGCCCCAGTGTTGGTTCTGACTATCAGGAGCCATTTGGCGTTCATGGGCTTGCTGGGTTACTGAAACTCCAGTTTTGTGGTTCGTGGACACTGAGTGGAAGATGTGGGCCACCTCCTGAGCCACAGTCACCCTGACATCAAGATATGAGAAAGATGGAAAGACCAGCTGGAGAGGCATCCTCAAAATGTTTAAAATACCACACTTTCTGAGAAATTCTTCAGCAGTGGCCATTCTTACCAACTTTTTTAGGAAAATGATATGCATCTATCACATTTCTACTACTGAGGGGCATTAACGCAATGTGGAGATGGGAAGATCTCATAGCATCAGCTTGGTGACAAGGCCCCCCCGGGCCCAGACTGTACTGACTGATGGGCCGGGTCAGTCTCACTGATTAACCAGCATCTAGCAGCTCGGTAGTCATGGCTGCGGAGAAACACTGATGGATTGTGGTTGACACTCTGTGGATGGAGGAGAGGCCCTCAGGCAGGGAGCAGTACTTGTGGTTCCCCTCTGGGGGTTTGGACTCCAGGTGCTGGTGTGCAGACCGATTCTTTCCTTACCCCCCACTGTCTAACCCCCATCTCTCTTCTCGCCCCTCTCTGTAAGGGCACAGTAACTCAGGGGGAAACTCTGACTAGCCATGCATTTAAACACTGTGAGAACTGTGGGAAAGAGGCCGTAATGAGGAGTGTCCTTTCAGGTTTTTTGTGCATCTTACTCTGTAGTGATCTGAAGTAGCATTTCGGGTGGACAGCTGCAGTGCCTCATTAGCTGTGAAGAGGTATGGCTTTGTGTGACCACACAGCGTGACGAGGGAGGTGGTACGTAGCAACAAGTCTTAATTTCTGAAAAATCATCCCGTTGTTGTGTTCTCAAATTGAAATCCTCTGGTTTCCCTTTTTTGCACCAAAGACATTGGACACATTACTTTTTGTAACACTCCCCACCTGCCGCCAAGCAGTGTTTGTGTTTCCTCTCTGTACAGCGCCTGCTCTTTCTTTGAACAAACTCACTGTACAGATGGAACTGCATGTACCTATTGCTGATTCAAAGAGCATTCTGGGATGCCGAGCACGTCTTGTGTACTTTTATGAATATGACTGTCACAACTGCTGCTGGGTGCTCTGGTGTGCTCTGCATAACAACCGAGATGGATCGTTGCGGGCTGGTGGCTTTAATGGTCTTATTAGACTTGCGTTTGTTGGAGAGCCAAAGATGTGACTGTAATATATGTTGGCACCCTTTGCATGTTTGTTTTTTTTGCTTGTGTGTTTTTTTTTTTGACTGAGTCACTGGGATGCAGAAAGGATTCCAAGAATATTTACACTCTTTAGTCTGACACACACCTAAATCATCGCTGACACACTGAGCTGTCGAGGAAGTCACGTAATCATTTGAACGGAGATGGAATTTTGTGCAACCAGTGTGTGTTCAACGATTTTAGATTTAATGCACTCAGATATGAAAAGGCCCACTGTGTGGATAGTCAATCTCAAAATTCAATGTTCATTATTATCCAAAGGACAGTGATGGAAGAAGCAGCTGGATCCTTTATTTAGATTAAAGTACCAGAACATCCATGTGAAAATACACGACGGATAAAAGTCCTGCATGAAAAATCCAACTTAAAAGAAAAAGTATGAACAACAAAAGTATTTAATTACAAGTACTGGATGGTTTGGTCCCTCTGCTGATAAATTATTATATGACAACATCAGGTTGCTGCTGCAGGATTGAACTAGTTTATATACAATTTTATATAGCAGATAAGTCTGAGATGAATAATGGAAAAGAAAAGCTCTAATAGACAAATCTGTTTTTGGTTTTTCTTTAATCTCCAATTTGTTGCTGAGCTATTGGACCACTTGAACGCTGACTGAAATGAAACCATGTGAGAAGTTCTGAGGGAACATTCTCTGTTTGGTGGAGCTGTTAACAAGTCATTAATCTGACTGACTGGATGTGGACTACAGGTACAGGGAAGTCATCGGCCGTGTATTTAGCTTTTTCTTCCCCGTTGTCAAAAGAAACAACAACCTTTAAGCAGCAACCTAAAAATCAGATTTTTTTTTCTGAAAGTGTTGCCAGATGTTTGGATGGTACAATAAAACGTACCTGGGAGTTTTCTTGTTCATAGCCCCGCCCAAGACTGTTGTGATTGGTGTAAAAAATATAAACAAACTTATTCCCCTATGGAAGAATGATAACGAAGTGTAGCTAGAACATTCTTCTCAGCGCTCTTTCTACACACGCTCATATCGTATGAGTTGTTAACTAGATCTGAAATGTGAGACTGACAACTATTTCTTTTTGTAGGTAGCCACTGGTTTAATCTTTATCAGTGTGTTGTATTTTAAAAGCTTGCTATATTATCTAACACGTCAAATCTTTATATTTAAAACCTTAAAGCTGTCAGACTAATATATCAGAGTAGAAAGTACAATATTTCTCTTTGAAATATAGGAGAGTGGAAGGATAAAGTAACCTAAAATGGAAATACATAAATAAAAGTACAATTGCCTCAAAAATTGAATGTACTTAGTTACTTTCCACCACTGCCAAAGACTCAAAAAGCAATGTGAACATTCATTTAAAAGTACCAGTGAGGAGAAAAGTGCACAAATGTACAAAGAAAAGGTAAAAAAACCAACTTCACACTTTTATTATTACGTTGTACACACCAGTTATTACATTGTGCAGACAGGATAGTATCTCAGGAACACAAAATCCTTATGTTGCACCAGATAAAAAAGAAACGAAACTGTAATCTTTGAGGGCTTTGGGGGGCCCTGTAGCTCTGAGGAGGAGAACTGTGGAGGGAGCCACAAAGAGATCTATTGCCTCTATGGAAGATGGTAAATTCAGAATGATCAAAACTTTAACTTGCAGCAGTTTCTTTCTCTCCACCTTTCTAATTCATTCTTCTCTCCATGTGCCCTCTCCTCACACTCGGGCATTGCTCTGCCTTCACAGAACCTGTGCTTCAAGCAGCCAGCAGCAGCAGCAGCAGGGCTGAGGGGAAACATGCGGGGCAGACGGAGTACAGAAGACGGTGCTTCTTGCCTCCAGGACTACCTGACCCAGAGCACTGAAGACTGAGAGATGGAAGGGAGGTTATGAAAAGACAGTTTAAACAATAGAAGCAGTTGGCCAGGCTTGCTGCTGAGTTCTTCTGCAAAGTCAGTATAGAGTTTAAGAGAGCTGTCAATCACAGAAACACCACAGTGTCCTGTTCTAGAAGCCTGTGGGCAAATTAGGTTGTCACTATTTAGGATTTAAATACAGTTTAAGGGGGAAAAAAGCCTTTTATTCATGGCTTGTTGGTATAAAAAAAACGTCTCTTAGTTAAAGACTCAGATTTTATAGTTGCCTCTTACAAGGGGCAACTATGTGTGTCTGTCTGTGAACAGTCTTTAGCTCGAGCGCTAGGGTCTAACAAGTTGACATTTTACAGGTGAGCTAGGAATGGTCTCTCCTCAGAATGATTAGGTTTTGGGGTCAGTTTTCCTCGTCCGTTCTCGTCCAATCATTTCCTCTCTATGTGACAATGAAACCCTTGGAGGAGATGAGCGTCGCGTCTCTGACGCCGCCTCCTGATCTTCACAGATGCTCTGATATCAAACTGTGATCAGCTCAGTGATTGTCCAAACCCTGGAAACAAACGGATGCCTTGACCTTGTTCTGTTTCGGTGTTGTTT
>NW_007579140.1:107911-120841 GCF_000690725.1 Stegastes partitus
AGTCATGGCCAGCAGGAGCAACTACATCCCTCTACTGAGGGCCCTCTAGTTTTCCTTTTTAACATGTCCATATGGTTTTTTATCTGGTAGAAGACACATGATTTGTGTAATAAGCAACAAACTCCATTGCTGAGTAATGCTACCTTTAAATTACAGTGTCTCAAAAACAACCACTTCCAGGGTTTTAACAAAAAAAATGAACCAATCCTGTAACCTTTCAGGGTGAGACCTTCTGTATCATTATTGTTCTTCAGAATTGGTTCCAGTTTAAAAATGTGCAGCTTAGTTACATCAACATTACGTACTAGCTAACAGAATTAAATCACGATGACGCTCCCATGCGCTTTTAGATGCAAAAAGTATAACAACGCCGTAAATTGAAAGGAAATTTTTCTTGGAAAAAACAAACATGTCCCCTGATCCACAGAGATGAGTTTTGGGGTTTTTATCAATTACAAAAGAGGAACTTTAAAGAAACCAATCAGGACTGCTGCCTCTAATATATGTGCTCTACGCTGCAGCCTGAGGCTTTTTTCTGTCCGGCTCCCAGCTCTGTCACAGATGTACTGTCAGGATTACTGTGCCTGTTTATTCAGTCATACCACAATGCAAACACAGCATGTGGGTTGTAAAGATATTCCCTCTGGTGTCTAGTGTGATAAAAGGAGCTTTCATGTGCAGTGGCTAATAATTGCCATAAAAGCAAGATGCCACATTACAGGTGTATTCTGTTTGTTGTCACGTCTCACGTTGTTAGCGGTGATTTCGGAGATCACGGCCAGTTTAAAATATTAAAGGCGTGATGCATGTAAAGGTCTGCATATCAGAAAATCAAAGGTAACGTAATGTGTTTCATATTGCGGATATGGTCTCACTGTCAGGAGTTCATCAGTACATCTCTTCCTCATTTCCTTTGTTCTCCTACAGTAACTATAGCTGTCAGGGCTGCCATCTGGGCCCTCCTCTGTCACTGTATTGAGGCAAGGCAGGTCCACCAGGATGGAAATTTGCATATATACAGTTATGTGCTTTTGTAGCTGAACTGTAATGACACCTGTTTTTGACCTGTTAGCAGGCAAACGCAAGCACTGTGTGAAGGTTTGGGAGATGAAGCAGTATAGTTGAAAGAATCAGGGAATTAATGACTCAAAAATATGTTCAAGCATAACACACAGCATGCCTACATTATTAAGATTTACCAAAAACCACTTTCAGAAACCACTACAGGGCTTCTTTTTGCCCAATGTTGCATGTTTGGAGTTCTGCCACCAACAGTTGCATCTGCTGCTGCTGGCTTCTTGTATCGTTTCTTTTATGTAAACCTTCGAAAACTCAGCAGCAATCAATCAACAAAAGATGTACAAAGAAGGAAGGAAAAAACAAAGATGATAGAAAGCAGCACATTTCTCTCGGATCTTTTACCTTCACTGTGCAGAGTGATGTTGGTTCAGAGTTTGACACTAGAAAAAAAATTCAACTGCTTAAAACTGGAGAGTTTCTCTGAGCTCACATAAAATCTGAGTTTATTGCGTTTCAGACAGGACACTTTGTCAGATTTTAACCATTTATTTGAGATCACATAAATTTAGTTTGGCGGTGACTCTGCTCGTGATGCTCTGGAACGATCTGCGCAAGCATGACTCAGATAATCCCTGAGATCACAAACCCCCGCAGAGCCATGAATTTACAATTTACAATTCTTCCAATACGGTATGAACACGAGAACAGGAGACCAACTAAATAGTCTTCACTTACGGAATCTAGATTACATAGTTCAAGGTACAATAATGAACCATCTGCAACCTACAGTACCATGATATGGGAAACACCAGGATTATATGAGATTGAACTGTTTTTAAAAGGTGGTGGTTGGGAAGGAGGAGGAGATTTGTCGATCTGCAGAGGCTGGAGTAGCAGCGATGTGGTGAAGCGGGCAGAATGAATGAACGCTGCCTCAGTTATAAAGCAGCTAAGTGGGTGGGCTGGACTTCAACGATGACGATTGGACAGGAGGGGCCATGTGACACCCTGACTCCGTGCCTGTCTGAACTAACGCAAAGCTCTATGAATGTGTAAGAGTGGAAGCCAGTCCTGACCCAAGTTACACATGTGATGTAAAAACTATACAAGCCTGCATTGTGAAAACACTGTCAGTGATGTAGAGAGATGAACTTCTTTGTGTTTCTGTATTCTCCGCTCATCCCTTTGCCAAAATTTAAAAACAAAAGGTTGCAAAAGGTTTCCAGACAGCAATTATATATCCCTACAAAATGTAATTTAGAAATAAATTAGCTCTATGAAGACAGCACTGCTGTTTAATAGAACAAAAGGCAACATGTAGACTGTAGGTCGAATGGCTCAGATGGCGTAACAGGTTGAATGAGGCTTCTGTGAAGTTGAAATACCCACCTCTGTCTGACTCATGAGCATTCCAGGATATTCATGTGTCTGTTTCATTGTGTTATCATACATCATATGAATAATACATGTGTAGTAATCTAATTATTTTCTTGTTTTTGTACTCACTAGCTTCATTTGTATTATACCACAGTTGATCTGCTGGTTTGCATTCGCACAATAAAGTCAAGGATGAGGTATTTTTATTTTTTATTTTTTATTTTTTAATGAGGTCATCCTATAACCCTGCTCCCTTTTGTCCTCTGTCTCTGCTGCAAACAGAGCATCGGATGCCAGCAGAAGGCAGCTTGAACTGAAGGATGGAAGCACAGTAACCTGGCCAGACAGATGAATCTATGGATCGTGGACCGGAGTCTTGGGAAAACTCTACGGCAGCTGTGTAAAATCATGCAGGAGACGGTCCTTGAAGTCTACAAGACAGCAATACATCACAGCAGGTTCTCAGAGGATTTTCGAGGATTTGATTCCAGGGCAGTTGAGGGGCAGTGTGTGGCCCCAGGTGTCAGAGAGTTCATGTTTTTCTTCACGGGTGACCGAAGGCTTCTTTTTATATTATAATATTGGTCTTTCAAAGTGCATCTCAGGCATGTAAAGTACTAAAGCATGCAGATTTATTGCTTGTATACACAGAGAGAGCACTAAAGCTGACAACGGAAACAGAACGATGTGACAACATACAATCTGTACCAGGTAAGTAGTCATCCGTGTTTGATTTGCAATCTGCATCAAAAGGCCTGTCTGTAGCCTACTTTCTTTCAACTGAACTGAAATAAATCTTGTTCAAGGGCACTTTGGAAGCTAAGGAAGGAAAAGGAAGACCACTTTCTGCTCATTCCCACAGCCCGATGTATCCAGTTAGTCCAGTTCAAATTTCTGACCTGCTAGTCAGTGAGTCATTAGCCCAGTTGTCTAACCTTCCTCCAGGCTACAACTACCCCCATAATTATATTAATTATATTCATACAAAACCATACTGCTTGATCGAGAACACTCGGTCATTAAGACCTTTGAAATGGTGCTAAGTATATATATACCCATCAGCAACAACATCACAACCACAGACAGGTGTGGGGACGAACATCGATCATCTCGTTACAATGCAATGTTCTGATGGGAAATCTTGAGTATAAATAAGCTCCCAGATGCTTCTACCAGCAGGATGCATCACAGAAACGGCTCAAGGAACATGACAAAGACTCCATGAAGTGAACCAAGTCTCCAGATTCCCCCAGATCCTAATCCAATCTAGCAATCTGGGTCACAAAGCTGCCACTCCACAACCCAAAACTGTTGTCACCATCCTGGCACCAGGCACCACAGGACGCCCCCAAAGTGTCCACCATCTGACAGGTGAAAGACACAGGATTATACAATATTGATCATGCAGGTGGATTTCTTTTTTGTTAGAGCTGTATGGTTTACATTATAGCACATTTGGACAGACATGTTTACGCTCATTTGCTCTGGCTGCTGTCACAGGAGTCCCTGTACAGTAATACATGGCACATCCTTTTAAACCCAACCATCTTTGTTTCCTGCAGACAACAAAATTACCAAACAAATAACTGTATCTGAGGACATTTTAAATATGCCACCATTTACACCTTTACACCTCATGTGCTTGTGAATGCAGTACAGTTACGTTCAATATTTGCAAAATTATATATTCAGACAGCCCCAGGCATTATGCATTCAAGGACAGAGGTTGCTTATTTAGCTGTAACAATATATGTTGTCAGACACTTGAGACTTGTCCACCCTGAAAAGGAGAGTGAACCCGATATGTGGAGACAAACTACAACGACTGCAGAGCACCTGATGCCCTCAATTTATTACAGAGCCTGAGCAGCAATGGATCCTGTTTATATTTGCATCTTTACTGAGATATTTATGGGGTTCCAGCAAGGAAAAGTAGGTAATTTGGGATGAAATCACTTCCAAAATGCTGCACACGATAATGAGATCATGATTTCTTCTGGAAACGTTGTCTCCTGTTCAGTGGCCACAGAGACGAACGGTGCCAGATCAAATTAGGATTATTATATTTGGCTGTTTTTCCAAATCAGTTTTATTAGTGGAGGTGCTGGAGGATGAGAAATAGAAATAAAAAAAAATGAGTGGTGTTCTCCTTCATCCAATTTATTCCTTATTATTGAAGGTTCAATTAATCACCTGATGTCTTTTTGGGGGGCCCTGCCAAAGGAAAATCACAGTCATAAACCAATCTAGTTGCATGTAGATCCGTGTGGAGGTGTCCTGTGGTGTCGGCACTCGTATGTTATCTGTGGATCCTTTGCGTCTTGCAGTTTTCATGGTGGGAGCTCTGTGGATTGGACTTGTTCCGGCTGCCCAATCAGATTATGATCTGGCAAGCTTAGACTCTTTGTCCTGTTCCTTGAGCTGTTCCTGAGTAGTTTTTCGGGTACATGGTTCCTGTTAATGCAACATCCACATGAATGCCAGGACCCAAGGTTTCCAAAGGCGATCAATGTCATTCACTTCAGTGGTTTTATTGTTGTGCTTGTTCAGTATCGACCACCAGCTGTGAGATTTTACTTTGATTACTTCTCCTGATCGTGTCCAATGAATTCAGTTAGACAAATTAAATTAAGTTGTAGATGCATTTTGTGAATCACTCATAGATAAAAGTTGCACAATTGCTCAAGTTCAAGTGTCAAGATACTTGAATATTTCATTTTTATTTGAGTTATTTAGATGAAGTTTTATGTTGTTTATTTGCTTTGTTACTATGCCATATTGTCCGCAGACTGATGAGAACATTTTTTACTGAATCCACTTTTGCATCGAAAGCAAAATGTGTAAAGCTTAAGAGGGTCTGAAAGCTTTTTATACTATATGTGACTTTATTTTTTTAAAGATGTTTTTTAATGACATTATATGCTTCTTGTTCTTCGATGTTTTATTATTTTTTGAGACACACCTTAAATGCTGTCAGACAGATTTCCGTACCATTTATACTTTAAAAATGGCAATTCCTTTAATAATTTTCAATCTTACACAGAACAATTGTGAAAAAGTGGTAACCATGAAAGTGTTTATTTCTGCTCTGCCGTTTCTCACTAGCTTTTTGAAGAAATGTCTTTCCTGTGGCTTTTGGTTTCTGCATCTGCCGGCCAGAAAAGAACTACGTTGTACCATCAGCCAGTTTGTTTTATATTCTCACACTAACTGAGCGAATTAGTTGAACAGGAATTTATATTTACCACAGACTGATTTCAGAATCCCTCAGAAATACTTTCATTCTTTCAGACGTCACCCATTTTTCTCAAGATTAACTTTTAAAAGATCCCACAATCAATCAGCCACGTTTGCTAAAGAATTCAGCAAATGTATGACTGATTAAATATACGAGAGGCGAGTGCGACCTTGAGCCCGTCCTGTGGAGATGACATGGCAACCTGTAAGACTTCCACTGATTACACACTTTTCGTTGGTGATAAAAAATGAACTCAGTGCGTGACGGCAACATTGCGGCTCACTGGCTGACCATTTCGGCTCATCTCCCGTCATCTTTTCCACACCCGCCATCTGTCTTGGTTGCATTCTAAGCCTCTGAACAGTGTGACTCACTAATGGCTCTCTGTCAGAGATCACACTTGGCAAGTATCAGTCAGGGAGTCAAGCAGCCACACCTACTCATCTGTAGGACTCGCCTGTGATTGTTTGCATTTATTTAATCACAGTACTAGTTCAGCACTTGCGTCCCTTTAGATTTCATGGTGGCAGTAAGGAACAGGACGAGGAGTAAGTGCCGAGATCCATAAACAGAAATGAGCAGCAGTAAATCCACCAACAATAAATGGCATGCTTACACAACAGTGACAAACACACTATTTGCAAATGTACACTTATTTACATACCAACCAGAAAGAGATGAAACAGGGTCTCGTCAGCCTGAGAGAGCAGGTCTTTTCTAAAGTGGAAGCTTTCAAGGTGTCTCATTTGTTGGAGCTGAATCTCAATCTACCAGAAACTATGTGTGAGATAGCTCCTGCGCATTTGTTTAATGAAGCAATAGGAGAAGACAGTTAGGTCTCACTCAATCTATTTATTTATCAGATAGTTGAATCAGCATACAGAGCTCTGGATCAAACTTGTCACCCGAGCACCAACAAAGTTAGTGTCACGAAGTCTGACTGCCTGCCTCTCCCTGATCCAGTGTACTTATACTATTACATGAGGATGAGCACAGAATGTGTTGCAGCTAGCTGATTGGCTCCTTCGTATTCTTTGGGCCTTCTCCTCTCATCTCGTAGGTGCAGAAACTTGCCACTCTGCACCCGACTGTTGAGCACCCTCAGTTTCTCCCTCCTGCAAATACCTGCTAGTGACAGAGAAAGATACACCCAAACCACCAAATCCTGTTTCTACCGACGATTTCTCATGCTGCAATTGTTTATAAGTTATGTTGATTATGCCTTAAGATAATAACAACAAGAGATCAAGATAATAATAAGAGATTATCAAAACATGAATATAAAATATATGATCCTAACACATTTCAGAGAGACGAATTTCCGGGACCAAGTGGGGCCAAAGAGGAGCCACCTAAATCAGCCTCACTCGTTCTGCCTGAATCCTTGGAAAAAGGGGCTGGAGTGCATGGAAGGAGAAGAGGCTAAAACCAGACTACAGGGCCACGTGTGCTCCGGGGCGTCCCACAGTAGAGGTGGGTCATCATTACATGAGAGAAAGAAGAGTCAACTATGTGTTGACTCTCTGGAACTGAAAAGGTTGAACCTTTGCCCTGACAAAACGTCATCAAGTCTCCTTAACTCCCTGAAGATGGAGGTGGAGTCCATCCTGACATGACTTCTGCTGTTGTGTGCAGTTTTCGGCACATGCGACTTTGAGTAAGCTGAAGAAAGGGTAAACCCTCGGCTACAGTGTGGTTGCCAACCTGCCTATTGATAGGCACTGCAGTCACTGTGCTTTCTTTCCCAGCAAAGACCTTACAACCTTGGCAAGAACTGCCAGAGAGCAAGAAGCTCAATGCTGCAGGATGTTACACACTGGGTCACCTAACAGCAAATCCAGAGCCCGTTGACCCCACAAACATTATAGACCATGTTTTGGCCCACTGTGGAGGCATCTGTGAGGACCAGCCTGAAGTGGAGCACAGGTCCTAGACTTATTCCCTTTGCTCTGTGGTGGCTGAATCACTCCACCAACAGAGGAATAGAAAATCCCCCAAGAACCACCACCGTGGACTAGAGAGACCCCTGTTGACAAAGTCCTAAGTTCAGCAGACATCATTGGACAGGCTGCATGCACAGGAGGGGGAGAAAGCTTGGCCCTTGAGCAAGAACAGAGACCCGAGCTGGTAAAGGATGTAGCCGGAAGAGACTATGGCAGAATTAGAAGCTCTGCCCTCCTTCTGGAACCAGGAAACCAGTTGCCCTCCTAAAGTCCAGAACTAAGCTCAACACCTGGTGTTGCCACAGACCAGACTATAGAATGTCCCTAGTGGGTTGCCACAGTTGAAGAACCACACTGTCACACAGGGGACGGGGACGGGCAACAATGTGGAGGTGTTCACGTCCTTGCTTACAACCTACTATGTGTGACTTGAGTTAGCTTCATGCTAAGCTAACTTTGTGGAGTGAGTGGCCTAAGCCAAGGAGGCGAAATAGGACTCAGAGAGCCGAGACCGTCTGGACATGTTAAAGGGAGAGAGAGCAAGAGAGGAGACGGTAAAAGTCTGCGTTCAACATGAACTACCGCTCCACACGTTAGCTGCACTGCAGCAACACACCGGTAAGAGTCACAGTCGGGATTGATGCCAGATGCTGACTCGACTAGACTGGACTAGAACAGATTTCCTCCCGCTGTTAGCCAACGTTAAGTCTGCGCTTAGCACGGATCCCATCGAGTATGTTAGCGCCACCACTGGTATCGGGGTTACAGCCACAGGAGCCAAAGACACAAAAGGAATAAATCTGACAAAACTTGAACAGGGAAGCGGCAATCCAACACCAAGCACCAGACATAGAGTTAGCAAACAGCTAATAAACCAAGTGGACTCACAGAAATAGTTAGCGCCATATTTCTTAATGTTGGTGAAGACCAAAGCAGATAGAGAAGAAAATGTATATCTAACAGCTAGCTAAATGTAACCGTTGAGCTACAACATTAAAAACATCTGCCTAATACTGTGTAGGTCCCCGTTGCACCACCAAAACAGCTCTGACCAATCAGGCCATGGACAGAAGACCTCTGGTGGTGTCCTGTGGTGTCCTGGTGTCTGGCTCTGGGACGTTGTGTGGGTTGTGTGGTGAGGCCGCCGTAGATGAAGTTGTTCTGATGCAGCCTGTGAATGCTGACTGGATTGTGTCAGGGGAGTTTAGAGGCCGGGGCAGCCTGTGTATGTATACATATTTATATATATATACATATATGCATCTGATGAAAACAGTTTTTTCTGCATCCTCACCAAATTTCATGGTTGTGGGAAACATATTTCTAGACATAGTTCAACCCCTGAAATGGTTTACCAAGTAAGAATTTACAAATTAAGTTAACTCTGAACAAAATGTGAGACATGGCAGCAACATATTTTCTGAATTCTGCCTGAATTTACACTATTTTTTAACCAAACCTTAATTAAATTCAAGTAAACAATAACTTGCTCCAGTGTATTTGATAAAGAAGAGCTCATCAGCGTCAACACATCATCTGTAGGCTTAGACGCACTCTTACATGGAATGGGTTTGTTTGTTTGGGGGTTTTTTTGTATGATCAGGACTACATACTCAATAAATTGTGAGCGTCAAGTGTAATTCTCAACACGTAGGTTTAAATGTCTCCAGAACAACACTTGACAGTGAACTTCTTGTTTGAACAAGGCAGACAACCTGAGATAGCATTAAACAGTCCTGTGCTCTCATTACAGCAGCACAGTCGAACTCCTCAGCCTTTGTCTTTAGGCTGTGTGGGATTATTCAGCCTGCTTATAAGATCTGAAAGCTTGGCCGAGGGTGTTTTCTGTAAACACTCAACATTTTAGTTTGTACTTGCAAAACAGCTCTTAAGAGGGAGACTGTGGCTCACAAGAATCTTAGCGTCAGTGGTTCATGATGCTGAAATTGTGATCAAAACACTTGAGCAACCGTCTTAATTTGTCCTATGTAATCCTTGATGTGTATTATTAAGATACAACAGGAAACAAATGACACTGTTGCCTCGCAGCAAGAAGGTCGCCGGTTCGCGTCCCGGTGGGGGCACCGGAATCTTTCTGCGAGGAGTTTGCATGTTCTCCCCGTGCAGCGTGGGTTCTCTCCGGGTTCTCTGGCTTCCTCCCACACAGTCCAAAAACATGTTGAGGTTAATTGGTGATTCTAAATTGTCTGTAGGTGTGAATGTGAGTGTGCTTGGTTGTCTGTCTCTAAGTGTAGCCCTGTGATAGACTGGTGACCTGTCCAGGGTGTCCCCTGCCTTCACCCTAAGTCAGCTGGGATAGACTCCAGCCCCCCACGCGACCCTAGTGAGGGTTAAGCGGTGTATAGATAATGGATGGATGGATGGATGGAGGAAACAAATGAGGGCATTTCATCATGGACATGCAGCCTGATGCCCAGTTTACTTCCAGCAAGACGTCAGACTGTACAGGAAAGTAAATATAATTAAGTACAGACTTTGCTTCACTCTGATCAGCCTGGATGCTGCTCGTTGCAGGTGAGTGAAGCACAAATTAGTAACTGTCTTTAAATGAAGCTGCCACAGACAGTGAAGGCGCTGGGATGGAGCAGCTGTGCACACATTGAAATGACAGCAAGGAGCTGCTAAATGGTATTTCAACTCATCTGCCAGTTTCAAGCAAGATTGTTGAGATGGTTGAAGCCAGAGCAGATAACCAAGTGTATTCACGGGGGATAATAATTGTGCACCGCAGACAAAGAGAGTGACAACGGCAAAGATGCCACCTTAAACTCATATCAGCTTTAGTGTAATTACACTAATAAACTCATTACTGGATGTAATTTATTTTGTAATGAGTCATTCCTGTAAATTGTTTTACAAATACGTCCCACAGTGTAATTAACCCAACAGAATTCTGCGCTTCTCAATAGAGTCCCACCTCTAAGCAGGTGAATGAGAATATTCATATAATCTCGCAGGACTAATTATTTGAGAGCCCAATTTAGCAAGTACTTAAATTCATTACCTATTCCAGCCAAAATCTATCACTGACATTTAGATTTATTTTTAGTCTCCATCTAAATCACCCAAAGGTACCAACAACACGGAGCCTTTTCACTCAGGTCCATTTCATCAAGATTCAGAATTTTCTGCCATTGTCTTTTTTTTTTTTTTTTTGCCATTGTCTTTTTTTTTTCTTTTTTTTTTTCCCCCCTCGGGATAAAATATTAACGCTGGAGCCTTGACAAAATGATGACATCTTATCAATTAATGATGGGCTTTAGAAGTGCAGGGGGAAATAGAAAGCCCTAATGTCCTTTTCCATCTGGGGGAAAAAAGACTGACGTTGTGGAATATTTATACACCAGCAATTAGACCCGGCCTTTAAAAGAGGAGCGGCTCTGACAAATCACTCGTCGTGTGAATGTGACAACAGTCTCCGTGTTGTTTCGTACTGCTCTGTTTCTCACTTGTCAGAACTCTGTTCTTTGCAGGCAGGGATTCCTTAGCTTTTCTTTTTTCACTGCCTAAATTAGCTCAAATAAAGTTAAAATACTGTAACACAAACGGTTCTGTATTTCTTGCCCGGATTCTTGCAAACTTGCAGATGAGGCAGTTGTGGTTGACATGTTCACTGTACTCCCTTTTTAGGAGAAAACGACTACTCTGTATGGAAAACTGTATCATCAATGCAATTATCCAATCAGCTAATCCAATCAGCAATCAGAAATACACAAAATCATGCAGATACAGTCCAGAGCTTCACTTAATGTTCACATCAAACATCCAACTGTGATGAAACGGGATCTCTGTGACCTATCTATGAGTCGGCTGGTTTGAGGATTTCTGAAGCTGCTCATCTCCTAGGATTTTTACCACAATAGTTTGTAAAAAAAAAAAAAAAAATGTACCCAGAAAGCTGCAAACATCAACAACAACAAAAACAAGTGAGCAGCAGTTGTGTGGACAGAAATGCCTCGCTGGTGAACAGAGGGGAGAGAACAATGGTCTGACAGATTGGAGATGACAGAAACTATGGTAACTCAGTTAACCAGTCATTACAACTGTGGTGAGCAGAAAAGCAGCTCAGAATGTACAACATGTTTTGTGTTTGAGGCAAATAGCCTACAAACAGTGGAGGACCACGTCAGGTTCCACTCAGCCAAGAACAGAAATCTGAGGCTGCAGATGGCAGGGTCGCAATTTGGCATTACCGGCATGAATCCATGGAACCGACCTGTGTTGTGTGAACCGTCCAGGCTGCTGCTGGTGATGGTATAATGGTGTGGGGAATGTTTTCTTGGCACACTTTGGGCCCCTTAATACCAGCAGTCATGGTCTGAATGCCACAGCCCATCTGAGTATTGTTTCTGACAATCTACATCCCTTTTTGGCTACAGTTGACCATCTTCTAATGGCTGCCTTCAGCATGATGTTGTCCCAGTTCCAATTCCTCCACACTCGTTCTCCCAGACTTTGAGATGTAAGTACATCAGAGCCTTTCAAATTTTCAAGTGCATGAAGCTTTTTGACTCTATTACTCACCCTTTCTGTGACTTGCCCCACAGTTCATAGCCACACTGGTGACCTCTTCTGCTCCTACAATCTGTACACTGGTCGGTGCAGTGAAGAAATCCACTACAAAGTTTGTCATTGACGGTGTCTGGCTGCCTGCTGGTGCAGTTATCTGTTGCACAAATGCAAAGCTGTTTGTATGTTGAGTCAAACATCCACATAGGATTTATAGATGCTCATGGCTTTTCTGATGTTTGGTAATTTGCTAAAATGTTCATCCACCACAATGTCAAACAGAGAGCGACCCATTGAGCAGCTGATTTTCTAAATGTCGATGCGTTGTTTCACATCAATGTGCACTATCATGACATATGAGTCCCATTCCTCCTTTTTATACCATTTGGGGCCCTCACAAATGTACTCACTCAAGCACTACAGCTGTGACATGGATTAAGTCTGTGAGGGTTTAGTGTTCAGGCCTTAGGGTGGAGACTGACATTGGGCCAATGAACCATGTTACAAAACCAAAGTCATCACAACCCTGTCTCCAAAACATCACATTCCTTACAGCTAGCTGCATTCTCTATTATGTTTTAAAATAAATATCATTTCTCCTGGTAAAGTAACAGTCTGGTTGAGTGAAAAACGTTTCCCAAAGTCCACATCGGTAGGTTGGAGGGAAGGTGGTGGTGTCATAAATCCAACACAGGACTCTCAACCATGTCTCATGTGGAACTATTATTAATAGACTTCCGTTGCTGTGTAATTAAGTTCCGTCACCAAAATTACATGCTTAGGATTAGGAAAATGTCATGTCTGATGCTTTCCTTCAATATT
>NW_007579140.1:121778-127777 GCF_000690725.1 Stegastes partitus
GTCCAGAAATGATGTGATGAATCATGTCACCGTAGAGCAGAGCTGAAGATTTCCAACGTCTTGTGGAATCCATGAGATGATGAATGGAGACTGTCCTGAACAAAGGAAGGGCTGATAAAGGGCTCATAAGTATATGTTGTTTATGTATATACCATTATTATGTTTTCTCCTAAAAGCAGCAATTGTGTGATGACAGGTTCTGCCGTGGACATCAATGGGATGGATCTCACCAGAAGAGATAAAGGAAAGGGAAGACAGGCTCATGATTACAGTCAAACAGAGTCTGCGTGTCACCATGACTATGGTAAGTTATGTTCTATTTTTGTTTCACTGTAGATGATTTAAGAAGGCTGACGTGGAGCTTTACCAGCTAACATAACAGTTGGGATGTTTATTGTTCTGCGCCATCATCTGTGTTTCAGCTGGCACAGAATGAGGCCATCATTGCAAAATTTTAATTGAAAAAACCCTTTGTGTTTTGACATTATACTATTAAAACAAAAATGAATCCTAGGTCATTACATAGCCACACATCTCTACATAACAGACAGAACCATGTAGCGTTGACCTCATTAAAGGTCAAGTCTGCAATTCTAATCCAAGATAGTTTTTGTCAAATTATGCATATGTCTCCTCACGGTTGACTAGCTGTTTGTTTTGTGTGTACACAGATAAAAACCTGGTGTTAGTACTCAGCCCTGGTTCTGTAAATGGCAAATGAAGTGTCTCTGTCCGAAGCACACAACACAATTCCTGTGTGCATGTTTTGGCTAATGCACAGGACACTAGGTGGAGAGCAGGAGAGGTGATGGGGAGAATGCGAGTGGGACAGACAATAAATCTAAATGTGCGTCTCTTTCCAGATACAATAAATGCAAATGCATGTAATACAGTGTGCAGCAGCATGGAATATAAGTACACTGGTGTTCGAAGAAGGTGCATCATCCCTTAAAATCATATTTCTGGTTGAAGTAACCCAAGTACATGGCAAGATTGCATAAGATCAGACTGCTATGCATAGATGATATATTATAAATATTGCATCAGCTTTATAAGCACGCTTTGCAAGAACTGCAGCCATGGCTTGCTTGTGCCAGGAAGGTGCCTGGTGAACTTTCAATTTCATGTCAATGTCTTATGTTGTGTGGAAAACAGACTCAGCTGCAGGACCACGCAAAAAGGGAAAGATTTTTAGGAATGTTCAGGTGATTCAGGTTGGTTACTTCACAGAGTGGGTGAAGGTCAGCTGGAGTGAAGTAGACTGCAGCGATCTGAGAGAGCAGACAGGTCTTGTTTGGTGCTCTTTGGCCTGTGGGGTTGTAGCAGTGATGAGTGGAGCAGGTCAGCTGGGCACGGAGCCAGACGACTGGTGTGACGGTGCAGGCTGGCTGGACGTAGAGCAGGTTGAGGAGCAAGGTGAGTGCTGGGCCAGGCTTGTAGCAGAGGATTGGGTGAAGCTGGCAAACTGGAAGAGAAGAAATTCTAGGAAAATCCAACAAACAGGTGTGTCTTTAATTGCATAGATCATGAGTGCAGCTGGTGGGTAGATATAATGCAAGTGCAAGTGCGGTCACTGATGCAATTCTGTACAAAAACAAAAAATAAAAATCTGAAATAAAAGTTGTTGGTGAGATATATTGTTGTTAGAAACTCGATGAAGTTTCAACTAGTTCAAGAAATTTGATAAATACTTCACCATTTAAAGTTAGATTATGCAGGACTGTAGAAACCAGTGAGAATAAACTATATTTTAAAAGCATATAACTGAAAACATCCCAGGGTTTCACTCCTCCACAACGCATTCACAACATTTGCAAAACATCTTGTTCAAAGCCAGAATAGACTAATATTTGTAAAATACAGTGGTGACTCGATAATCCGACACGAAATGTAAAACCTTCTTTTATGTCGGATAGCAAGGCTGTCAGATTGTCAAGACGGAGGTCGAGATACAAGGAGGGCTTGATGCTTTAACGGCCACTTCCATTCCAGGGGAACGCTCCGACAGCATGGAAGTGGCCGGAACGTACAGACAGTACTTGGCTGCTGATGCCGGTTTAGTTAGTGGTCACAGTTCTGTTTCCACCATCGGTGGTGGCAGCAGCGGCACTCACTGCGTGTGACGTCGTCGTGTCCTCTTCTGCGCATGTGTGACACTTTTGGGTCATATGAAGTTCACAAAGCACATACAAGTCGTGAATGAAATGGAAATGTGAACAAACTTGCAAACTTGCAAAAAAATCAGATTTCACAAAAAAATCTGAATTGAGCATTAAGTCCTGCAGTCTGAACGTATGCCGTTATCCTTATTTGTGACATAAAATGTCACGTCGGAGTCAGAATCCAAGGCTGTCGGTATGTTAAGGCTATTGTTTATGGGTTCCGTTAGTTTTTCCTAAAAACCTGTCGGATAGTAAGGTTTTCTGATTGTTAAGTGTCGGATTATCGAGTCACGACTGTACTCGCAATTTAACTTTGGTTTACATGACACAAATTAACAACATTGGTCAACTCATGGCCCTTCACATACTGTAGGAAGGTCAAGACAATACCCAACAAATCAACTTGATTCCATTTGAGCAAATACTTCGGAGACAGTAGGAAGAAAAAAACTCCTTTTTAACAGTAAGAAACTGCCGATAGAACCAGGCTCAGGGAGGACGGTTGTTTGATTCGACTGGTTGGGGTGAGGGAAGTATGGAGGGGAGAAAGAACAGAGTAGAAGGGACAACATACAAACAACACATAAAGCAACATTAAACACTGAACCATCTAAAGGCAGACAGGGATTATTTTCATGGCCACAGTTTCAAAATGTGTAACTATGACACACAGAGATGCTTTTTTAAAGGTTTAACTAATGACCAGAGAGGGGCTTTATGAAGATAGGACCTGTCTTCTTTTGCTACGATAAAACCATAAAGCAAGCATTGGACAAAATAAAACTTGAACTTACTATGTCAGGATACAAAAAAAAGTTTCAGGATCATCAAAATTCAAAAGGAGACATTCATATCAATGTGCGCAGTAATCCAACCAGTGGCTGTTGAGATATTTCAGTCTGGACCAGTCGGGTGGATTCACTAACAAATTGATCAAATTTCATTAGAATCTAAAAAAGAATCGGATATACCATTTGAAAAAAGTCCTTCACAGGAATGATGAATTTACAGTTACAAATGGTCATTTGTTATAAGAAATACAAACACATCTACCTGGTCTCACACACATTTTGCCTCCTCTCATGACCTGTGTGTGCAGGAGAACTGGTCTATTTTTCATTAGAGTGGCAGCACTGACTGATGCACTGTATAACTGTCCTCATTTGGACAGAAATCCAATTTGTTAGAAATATAGGCGCAGTTTAAGTGCTGGTGTGTGCTCATATACTATCAAAAAAATGTCATTATATGGAGACTTTTAGACAAGAATGCCAATGAGGCACAAAAAGGATCATGGGAAATTAAATCTTTGCGACTCTATATCACTCATGTGGCTGACGTGTTCAGAATTGGTTTCGCCGTGAGAGGATTTCACCGGGAAACTTTCTGCAGTTGAACTTTATTCTTGAAGGCAGCAGCAACCGGGAGAAAGTTGAAGGCATGAGTGGAGCTGAAAAAGAGGTGGCTGTTGCACTTATATTTGACAAGGACAATTATCAGACATGTGCAATTTAAAGATTAGATTGGAACATATTATTTTGCCATCACTTTCTTGATGTCTTTTCCTTTGACTCTTTCAATCTAAAGCCTATAAAACACATTTGCACATCTTTATTTAATACATCTGTACACACTACTTAAGGTAAAAGCTTATCTTGCGGAAATTGCCCTTCGTAAAGCTTGCTTTGAATCCGTGGGGTTAGAAGGCTATTTCAGCCTTTTACACTTAGCCCACAGTTCTCTCAGTTGAGCTGCTTTATGAATGATGTCCCCCCCTGACACATGAGCAGCACTCTGTCATCGGCAAAATATGACTTCATTGTGCTGGCAGTGAAGGATCTGTTGTGCAGAGCTTAGTGGGGAGATACACACCTGCCACGAGGGCACAAACATCAAACAGTCTTGGGGATGAGTTTGATGTTGACAATCGTAAAATAACTTTTCAAGAATTCTACTCCAATCAACTGAGTATTCCCTTTTGGCATCTAAAAGCCACATTGGAAGAAAAGAAAAAGAGTCGAGTGCTCTCTTAGCACTGGAAGAGCCTGTATAATTTGTCCTCTGTCATTCTGTTTGGAGGGTAAGTCTGAAGCAACAAGGAGCAAAGGGATTCTAAATCACCTGCGAACTGCTGGCTTGCAAGAAAGACGAGGCTCAGGGTATTAAAGTTCAATTGCTCTGAGAGATCTCTGGGCTCTCGCTGGGAGCATAATGATACCTACAAAGTCCTTAAATGCAGCTATCAATCCATTGTTAAAGGAGAGCCCTGTAATTAGTGAGTCAGATAGGCACAAATTGCCTCTGATTTTTCCTTTCTCCCCAGACCGTCACCAGTCCTTAATGTAAAGCTGTCACATCTGCCCAAAATCGTCGTCCCATCGACTTTTATCGATTGATTTTTCTGACTAGCGTACAGGTTGTGTAGCATTATGTTTAAACCAGAGCTGTATTTAGTCTCATAGCAGTCTTTTCCTTCTTGGTTTCTCCATTTTGTGCAATTAGGTCTTGAGGTCGAGTTCTAGTTATGAATGATCAATCACAAAGTAGATAATGGCTTGTGCACAATTGACTCAACTATGAGGTATTTGATTTTGTGTCTTGACAGTCCAAGTGTGCACCCAAAGAGGGAGGAGATGAAGGATGGGGAGGTCACTTTAGAAATGAGAGAAAAAGCTGAGTGTCAACGTTTCTGACCACTGGGATTTATTCTTAACAACAAAACGAGGATGGTGGTGTTGTTTGAACGGTCCTCGAGACATTTTAGAGGCTTTCATGTGGAGAAGCTAAGCTGTCACGTGATCTGAAAAGTGATTTAGTGCAGATTTTAGCCATGATACTGGCACAGTTATAAAAATGACTTGGTTGTTAAGTCATGTTCAACATCTCAACAACTATTGGAGGGAAAGTCTTGGGAGCCAGGACTCACTTCTAACTCTGCACATAGCACCACTTTGTCAGGATCCATTTACGTCACATTTGACCACAGTGGGTATCTTTTAGCATCATTTTTCAATAAGTAGGGTAGTCTGATAGAGCTATGGAGTTCCCAGAAATAGACACCCTTAGACCATCGCCAAATACTCTCTCTGGTAAAGGGTGTACTTTAACAAAAACCATGATCTTTTCCTAAAACTTACCAAGTAGTTTACAAGCCTAAACTTAACCAAACAGCAAGTGTAAATGAAACTTAAGTCATAAACCGGATGAACGATTTCCTGTTACTTACACCACCACAACGCCTCCAACATCCTCATGCCGATCCTAAACTCCTATATGTCTGTCGGCTTTGTATAATGTCACAGGTGGCACCAATGCCAAACCTGTGTGCATCTTGTGTGTATCTGTAAGATGCCCGCAGCTGGGAACAAGAACCGGTTGGCCTTAGGCATCAGCACGTCAATGTTTTCCCATACTCCCTGAAACATCAGCTTAACATATTGGCACAAACTTTAGTGCAGACATTCGTTGTTCTTACATCATGAATCCAGATTGTGATCCGCTGACTGTTTTTTTTTTTTGTTTGTTTTTTTGGCACCACCATGGGGTTGACATTTATGCTGAATGAAATTCAATGACATTTGATGCAGACATTCATCTTCCCAACAAGATGAATTATTATGAATTATATTTTGTAATTGCAGTACATAACCTTCCAGATAGCATCATCATCAGGTAAAACTTTTAATTTGGCTAATACTTTTGTTTTTGTTAAATACACAAAAAACTAATAAATGATTCTTATCATCTTCTGCTGTTTTTTGGCTTTATTGCTAAACAGGAAATGTTTTGCATGCCAACATTCCAAACAAAGATGGTTAACATTATCCATCCATCCAT
>NW_007579140.1:131118-134871 GCF_000690725.1 Stegastes partitus
ACAGCACAAAACTTGGATCACCACAATAGAAGTTGCATTTCCTCAAAAAGAACTTAGACAGTTTCAAAGGGGGAATGTATATATTGCTCGAATTTGTCATTAACATCCTGAATATAACGCCTTATTATTTTCAGTCCTTTTTTTTTTTTCTTGTCTTTTTCATTTTTCATTTTTCATTTATACAATAAAAATGTATACAAAAAAAATTTTCTACTAACCAAAAGCTGGTATGGGTATAACTAAGTTGTTTAAAGGATAAGTTAACCCATAGAGAGTTTTAACCCAGCATCTTTCAACTCACTGTTTTGGTTCTGCAGCCACAGTTTTGCTGTTTGAGTGTCACTGCTCTCATCATCCTTATCTTTAGCCATAGCTGACAGCAGTTTCGAAAGAAAAAAAAAAAAAAGCCTCTGCAGAAGCTAAAATTGGTTCAGGAGTACCCTTAACAATTCTGAAAATTACAGTCCGGTATTTCAGATGTTGCAAAGAAAAGAGAAGAGAATGGATAAGGAGGAGGATTTATGGTTTGGTTGAATCAGTGACAGTAGGAAGCGTCTGCGAGCTTTCTTTTTGCCGGGGGTAGTAATATTTTTACCAGATGACGTCAATTGGACAATATCTGCAACTACAACAGAAGACCAACTGTTCGTTTTGATTACTGGAACGCAAAAGAAGCCAAGTTTAATGACTGTACTGTACAGCATCAGCACAAGTAAGCTTTTTTGAAAGTAAATATCTAACACAGTAGAACAGAAATAGAATTTAAGACATTGTAGTTTCATTTTTGCTTCTCACTTAATTAGAAAATTGTCACTTGGTCTCCTGTAGGTACACCAGCACAATAACTGCTGGAAAATGCACACCTTAGTATGACTTACTATAGTTGCAGTGTTACAGAGCATGTCAGCAGAGCCATGGGATGTGATCTATTCTCAGATTACAAACTGAAAGCCCCCTGATGCTGCTGGATCCGCTGGACCTCTCACTTGCTACATCAGTCTTTACCTCTGGGACGGTGAACTCTGTGTTTGGTGCCATCCTCTTCTTTCCTCGTCTTTGTCTTTGCCTGCACTAACACTTTCATCTCAGCTGTCACAGTGGTTTGACAGTCGTTGTAAATATTTACTGCTTCTTCTGCATGATGGATATGGAGTCACTGGTGTCACTGTTGCTTCAAAGGATGGATTGAATTTTTTCCAGTGGGTAGAGGAGAGACGAAAGTCCACTTGAGAACAGCAGAGACATACTGCTCAACAAAGAACCCTTGAGCACTGAATCTTAACTACTTCCCTCCTCAACTTCCACCTCCATATACACACCACACTGGTATACATGCACATATATACAGTTTTTCTGCAGATTGTTTTTGCAGTTTGGTTTGCCTTTGCTTCAGATAAAACTGAGTACAGGTTACTCTGACCAGGATTAAAGCCCATTTCTGCAGGCTTAGTACAAAAAAAAAGATTAAAAGTTGTCCATGAAATCAAAAATATACATCCAAAATGTAATGTTTTACTCACTAATTCAAATTAATCAAAATTATTGATGACAAGTCAGAATTTTGAGTCATTTTTGTTATAATTTTCTCAAGTCAAAGTTGCTAGAAATCAGGTNTTTAATATACAGTCTTCAGTAACCTATTGAAATGAGGTCGGCGCTTGAACTGTTAATGCATCAAACTCAAAATATCGGGAATAGTGCCAGGCTGTCCACAGTGGCCACAGTCAGAACTGCAGATCATGTGATGTTACCAATTGAAACAGAAATGACGTAGAAATGCTGACATTCATGCTGTGTTTTCTAAGAGAATTAATGTTTGAAGAACTCGTCTGTGCTGGGTGAACAAAAACTTCCTTGGAATACCTCGAATGTCACTTTTACTGCATCCAGTTCTTTCACGTGGAAGTTGGCCGTCTTTAAGTGTAGCAGCTTCACAGATCAGAGGATTTGTTGTTCTTCTCAGTCAGCGTGATGTCTCAGCCCCTTTACCAGTGAAGACAGATGAGTCCAGTGTGCTGACCACCGCCCTCACCTTCTTTCTACTCACTTCTTGTCTCTGTATTCACGTTGATGATCGATGACGCCTGTCAGTGTTTTGACTAGATGAGAGTATGAGCACTTACAATGATTTATAAGAAGGTTAAAAAGTTCCCTATAGGTGAATTATTATGTGATTGGATAAGACTCGTATGCTTGAGCACCGTAGAAGAAAACACATAAAGACAGAAAATATTGATGATGTTGATGTTTTTTAGCTGCTCGTGTTTACACGTGGACAACGCGTCTGTCATGTTGTGTCATTAGTTTAATGCATCTTGTCTCTTCACTGCCTGTTGTTTCAGACTTTCAGGATATAGCATGCAGTACAAAAAGCTAAACTTACTAATGTTTGTTAACACTACATACAGAACGCCACCAAAATATACTCCTGTCCTTATCAAATGTTGGTGTATGATGAATTTTTTTATTGAAGCACAAGTTTTCTGGCTGGAAATGACATAAACAAGTAAAAAAATATAATGATGACATATTTTGTTGTACTTTTACTTGTATAGATTGTGGATTGGATAGATCATTTCTGTGCTACATTCTTATCAAATATTCTTTTTCAATCACCACATCAATCAAACATTTATTATAATTGCTAACAACTTTTCTTCATGTCTTCACTGGGACTTTGTTCTCCTCTTTGTGATGATCTCCAGGTCTCTGAGGTTGGAAGGCATCCTTGCCACCATTCAGATACCTCCACAGATTCTCGATGGGATTCAGGTCTGGACTTTGTCTTCTTCACTTTGGATGTATGTTTCAGATCATTATCCATCCATTACTACCCAGGGCCAAGTTTTTTTCTGCAGACTGCCTGATGTTCTCCTGCAGAATCTAAATGCCATCTTCTTCTCTCATGAGGCCTATTGGCTGACAAACACCTCCAGAGTTTTAGATTCCCACCACCATACCTGACTGTAGGGATGGTGTTCTTGAGATTGAATGTTTCTCCTTTCTTTCACCAAACAAAAACTGTTTTCATCTCTTCCAACCACAAAATTGATGACCAAAAGCTTTCTGTGTGAGCTTTTCTTTTCCTTTCTCGGAGTATTAGAGTCCTCCTTGGTTCGTGTCTGTTGGAGTTTTGGTTTGAGTCGTTCACACCACAGCTGATCAGATTCATCAGGATGGTCTTGGTGGTGATCCTTGCTTTTCTTATTTGCCTCTTGCCATTGCAGCAGACGCTCTTGGCTTTCTACCACCTTCTTGAAATGTATTTTAGGGTGTGGAACCAGATGTCCTTTTAGGTTCTGGTTTGCACTGTAGCCACTGGCACTTGACAATACTTGGATATGGCTTTAGAGCCTCTCCACATCTTGTAAACAGCCACAATGTGCAGCTCTCTCTCATCAAAAGCGTTTGATAGCAAGCATGGTTTGGGAGTATGGCATCAGGTATAGGTATAGTGAATAAGAACGCTGTAGACCATGATCGTCCATGATAATGTTGTAGATGTGAGGGTTCAGTCAAAAGAGGGATCCAAAAATGCAACACAGGTCTTGGGAGTGAAGACAAGAGGGATTTATTTTATAATAGCAGGGAATCAAGGGACACCGGGAAGCTTGTGAGGGTGAGTGAGGAGGATCCTGGGGAAGTTTCATGGGGGGGAACCTGGAGACAAGATGACTGAGGCTGGGGTTCTGCTGCCAAAGTTGAGCTGGGGAGGCGACGA
The DNA here is from genome assembly GCF_000690725.1 of Stegastes partitus. Lineage (NCBI taxonomy): Eukaryota > Metazoa > Chordata > Actinopteri > Pomacentridae > Stegastes > Stegastes partitus. The sequence goes on from NW_007579140.1 coordinate 134,840, forward strand.
TCCGTCGGAGAGGTTCTGGCAAAAAGCGCAGA
>NW_007579140.1:137401-178199 GCF_000690725.1 Stegastes partitus
GGTTGGACTACAGGTGGGGGAATCCAGGGAGGTCTGTAGGACGATTGGCAGAGACAGCGGGTGTGACACAGAACAGGTGTGGTGGCTGATCCTGTAGGTGTAGCTGGTTCTGGAGTTTGTATGTCGACATCCGGCTGGAAATGGAAGCTGTTGTTTCTGGCAGGTCCGAGATGAGAACCTGAGTCACAAGGCGTCACAGAGTTACTTAAAAGTACAAAAAGAACACCGGAAGCACAAGGCTAGAGATAAAGTTTGGCCAAGGCAGAACAATTTAACGAGTTAAATGAGAATAGAGCTCAGGTGTTAAAGTAGGTTAGTTATGACCAGAGACATATACAGAGAGAGAATAGACCGGACACATAGTGGAAGGAAAAAGAAAGGAGAGATGAGGAGAGGAGCAAGGCAATTCAGGATGGTGATCATGTTTTTGTTCCTGGTATTTTTATACATTGTTAAATTGGACCCTAACGAACCCCATTGTGGCAAGGGGAGCACTAATGACTCACATAACGAGGGGGAGGAGCAACAAAACCCCCAATTGAAACCGAAACTCAGGTGTTAATGACACCTTAAGGATATCAGTATCTGGAACTCCCAACTAGTCAGCCAGAACTGATGAAGCCTCTTGGATGAGAGGTGGAACTTCTTCAAGGAACTCAAGCAAGTCCAGTTGCTACGATTAATCTACAAAAATAACCAAAACCTGGATGACTGAGAATCTTCACAGACATTGTTAAGTTGGCAAAATAATAAGTCATATAGGTGAATTTGTGTTGGAAGAAAATATATCATGCATGTGGAGTCGTAAAAAGAAATCAGCTCTGTGCATTGAAATGACATGTTTATTTATTTATTTCATGAAAATAATCCCTTCATGCCTAAACTAGCTCAGATAAAACTCAACATCATTGCCACTTTCTTCACTCACATCTCAACCACTCACTGCAGCTCAAGCACACCAGCTCACCTGCAACTCTGCTCACACTGTAAAACCATTCTTTACAACAGCAAGTTGGAGTATTAGAGTATTTCAGCCACACATGCTCAACCTGAAAACTGATTCTGAAGAAGAATAATGATACGAAAAGTCCCACTCTGTAAGTCTGCAAGACAGGATTGGTTACAATTATCATTTTAATGCAATAGGTCAGAAATTACATAGTAAAGTTGGTTGTTTTTCATCTATTTCTTTCTCATCGTATGAAAAAAGGGCCTTCCATATCTTAAGACAGAGGCAGAATTAAACTACTTCTAGTTTATAGGAGTGAGTCTTTCATGAAGCGTGTCCACAGTGTCGCATGTGAGACGGTCACATGTCCATGCAGCCTGGATTTACCGGACTGTGGACCTTGGGGAGTTGAGAGAACAGGGAAGAGATGCTTCCCGGCTCTTCCACGCTGGATCTCACACCCTTTAATCTACAACAGTGTTCAACTTTGAGACACGGTATTAAGGGCGTTTCCTTATAATGTCGCCATAATAGACCAGCTAATGGGGTCCGAACACATTCCTGCTGCCCCTCAATGGCAACAGCATGACAAGGTCAGTTAATAGAGTCCATGATGTGTTGCACTGGTTATAGAACATGTATGTGGTCCAACATCTGTCTTCACATGTAGGTTGCAAATATTGATTTTTTTCAATGTGGAGGCAGGATAGGACCTTGAAAATCCCCATTTGGGAGAAGAGTAATATTGAAAGAGACCATAGAGAGGAGATTTTTTTTTTTTGCGCTAGAGACATTTGAACCTTCATCGTTTAGCTTTCTGATGTATTTTTGGCAGAAGATAGACCACCTACATATCAGACTGAAGGACTATGCACAGTTCCTATTTCCTTTGTTTCTCTGTCCTGTATCAGTCCCTTCCAACCATGCAGTGGTGTAAAGGCGAAGTATGTGAAGTAAAGATTTGGAAAAGAAACTATAGCATAAATAAAACTCACTGTTTGTCCCACTCTTCCATTTTATCCATCATGTAACCATCATCTAGAACTACTCCCCTTTTTAGCACAACTGATGACCAACAACGGAAAGGAGTCAAAAAAAAGGAAGAAAAAAAATAAGCAAAGAAAGTCAGTGGGAATATTGACAAGACTGACACCACAGTCTAATTGCATTCATATATGTATATTTTTTGTTATGAGGGTTGCTATCTGAGAAAGTTGACCTGGAAGCATTCAAGTGATGAATTCTCTAAACTCTCAGGAAAGTCCTTTCTTACTTATCTCATTTAGCAAAGAATACACTGCCCCATCCTTTACAAAGGAAAAGGAGATGATGCTGTCCCACAATTCCTTGTGGCAACACATTCTATCATCCACCATCTACCATCCACATCAGCAACATCTGCCATCACATGGTTAACATTGTCTAGTGCTAGTGCAGGCACCATGGTTTTCTTTTCCCGTGTCCTCATGAATTCTCCTTCACATCTTTTCTTCCCCTCAAGACATTGTCCATGGTGGTTGAGGAATTAATGTTCAGGACATGACGTTGTAGTTTTCTTGTAGCTGAAGAGGAAAGCTTCTCTTAGTGAAAGTGAGCGGGACGTAGTTCAACAAGTTTGTACTGGAAACTGTACTGTGGCAGAATTTGTATAAAATGTGGTATACAATATAGATATGTGTCCTTAGACATACAATAGATTATGTTTTTTAATATGTGGTCTTGTTTTGTTGAGCCAAACTTGTACCCCAAACACTGTTCAAGGCTAACACATCATGGATTTTGGTACCTACCTCTACAGTGACTGTTGTTCCAATAAAGATACCTCATCATGATTGAAAACATGGAAGAAAAATACTTTTGAAATGAAAGACAGCGCTTGTCTACCAGAATATCTACTTAGTATAATTTTGTAATTTAATCAAATGAAATTAAATACGGCAGGCAAAAACATAAGAACAATGACAGCCTGTGGCTCAGACCAGCATCCCTGATACTGAATGCCCCATGTTCTAAGCTACTGACCTGTTCTGCTGTTTCACAGAAGAAACACAAAACAGGCTTATATAGGAAGTGTAAAGGATAATTGTAAGGCATGTAAGAAGCATGCAACATGAAACACGCAGAGAGGAACATCATTTACATGTCAATATACATAAATTGCATTAATATGTTTTTTTATATTTAAAAATGGGCATCAACTGGAAGTGGATGCTGTGTGGCTGTGTGATTACCACCATGTCATAACCAAATAAATCATTAATTAAATGTTGCTATATTACAGATTTTTAAAAAAAGCAAAGACACACACATTTTCCTTTCTCATTACAATTGTGAGATCAATATTTCTAGGATTGTACGAGAGGCTCTGACTGGACGATTATAAAATGTGGAAACAGCCTCCCCTCAGCCTCATAATTAGTACCAGTGCTGAGCAGTAAACGCATGAGTAGAGCAATATCATATTGTAATTACTTACTTTGCTGTCTTAACAAGAGCTGGATGGAGGTTTGAGGTTAGTTTTGTCTCTGTACCTTCAGTATACACACTGATGTAGGACATGTGAGTTTGGGAAAGCAGGTCACCGCCAACAAAATGTGAGAAGAGCATCTCTTATAATTCCAGTGTTGTATACATGTACTTTGGGCTTGACTGTACAGTTTCTAATTTTACAGAGTATTAGTAGAGTGGAATAATTACTTTTTAAAATGTGTAATATTCAATCCCCCAAGCAAACTGTGAGGTGACTTTTGGTAAGATGGAATCCCTGCTGCAGGTAATTTGTTGTATTTTTGGACAAAGTGAACCACACTGATGACACACTTCAGATCTGTCTCTTCAAACTCTTCTTTCCTGTGAATCAGAACAGATACGAATGAAACTTATATGATGTGTACAATCGGGCCATTGATTAATGTCCTCAGAACATTTGAAGCATTCTACTTCTACTGTCTAGATTTTGCACTCATATTATCGTCTGTTTTTAATAGCATAATATTGAGACACGGGGCTGCATGGTGGCTCAGTGGTTAGCACCACTGCTTCGCAGCAAGAAGGTCGCCGGTTCGCATACCGGTGAGGACACCCAGGATCTGGAGTTTGCATGTTCTCCCCGTGCAGCGTGGGTTCTCTCTGGGTTCTCCGGCTTCCTCCCACAAGTCCCAAAAACATGTTGAGGTTAATTGGTGATTCTAAATTGTCCGTAGGTGTGAATGTGAGTGTGCTTGGTTGTCTGTCTCTAAGTGTAGCCCTGTGATAGACTGGTGACCTGTCCAGGGTGTCCCCTGCCTTCACCCTGAGTCAACTGGGATAGACTCCAGCCCCCCACGACCCTAGTGAGGATTAAGCGGTGTATAGATGATGGATGGATATCGAGACACCTCATTTGGGAAATCAGAAAAATGGTGGCTTGTACCATTTTTACCCCCCAAAAAACCCTGATCAACAGAGCTTTTCTTTCTCGTTGTGTAGTCCTGCTTTGTTCAGCCTTTCATTTTCAGTCTAACAGCTACACACAGTGCTTGCTGGGAAGTGTCAGATTCATTCATGTTTTTTTTATTTGCAGCTGATGGTTCTGGACTTCCTCTGCCAACACAGCACGGACTGAAGACTTATGACAAGTGTTTATGAAAGCCTCTCAAATCTGGTGAGTCCACAAGCACTTGCCAATTTTACAGTGGGACAACTCCGATCCATCACAGATTTAGCGGGGACGCGTCATCTGCAGGGACAGATATTTGGACTGCGACTCTAAAATATTCAGTAGAGCACAGAAAGCGTGTCCTATCCAGAGCTTCGCAATCACTGCACTCAAGTTAGTTCCCATTTCCATGATTGTTGCAGTAAAACCAGAACACTGCATGATTGCTTTTCAAAAAAATATACTTTAATGCAGACGTTTTATAACCAGCGTGCATCTATGACCTGTAAATCCATGTAAATCCAACTCAAGACAATAGCACTCATGACAGAAAAAACACACAGCAGAACAAGTCTTGACATGCCTTTGTAAGTACAATACAACAAACAGGTGCAGGGACTTGATATTCAGGGTGGGAAGGTGAGAAGTAGGAGCTTTAACCCATCTATTCTTGTTGGGAGTGTTCCCTCCCCTTATCAGCATGCGGCGCAGTCGGTAATCCAAAATGTAACGCTGGCAGGTCGGTTTGATTTATATCCTGTCTGATCTTCAAGGTGAAGTCACTACATACAAAAGCCCCTACACACCGACTGTATCTACGTCTGTTGATGGGTCTGTGTGTGTGTGTGTGTGTGTGTGTGTGTGTGTCAGTGGGGAAACATTAAAAGAATACTTATTGGTACTGACTGGCAACAGTGTGTGTTGACACGCAAACAGAAAGTTGTTTTTTTTTTGACACAGATAGTAGAGTCACTGACCAGCTGTGCTGCTGATGCACGGGCACGCTGTCATCCAGATATGAGCAATCAACAAACAGTTCACACCACAACACACATTTTAAAAAATGTTGAAATCGCTGCTGCTGCTGCTGGAGTCTCGGGCTTCTCAGTATCTTGGAAATGTTTTGTTTGCTGGCGTATACCGGTGTCATTACACACAGCATCCTGGATCATTGCCCACACTGAAAGCTGGACCATGATGTAATGATGAGGTGTTCGGAGCATTACCATCTTTTTATCTGTCTGTCTGCTGCGGCTGCATGAAGCTCCGCTGGGAGATCTGGGAGTTCCTGTCCACACATTAATGTACATTTCTAGGCAAAAATTGTATCCCACCTTATGTCTGAAAATCTGAATGAATCCCAGTCAACTACATTTATGACTTGCCAGTTGCTGCTTGGCCCTACTGTGCAAACGGTCAAACAATACGTCACTGTCAGTTTCTAAATCTAGCTTATGTTTGTCTGGGTAAAAGCAGAGATGTGTTGCTCTATCAATCACGAGAAATGCCTGCAAACGGTATCTTTACAAATAGGCATTGTACTCAAGAATCAAACATGGGGTAATTTGGGGTGGAACGGGTCACAAATTCACGGCTCACGGTTTTTGGTTTGGTTTGATAAGGTTTTGGTAGAAGAGAGGAGAATTTTCAGTTATTCAGCAATTTAAAGACAGACAATTGAGACACTATCAGCCCGTTAAACAGCCCTTTATCAGTGCACATCATTCTCATACATATGGGCCAGTAGGGACCCCTCTCACCCTCTATAGTAGGCTCAGTAGACAAGTTAGCATCCATTCTGATGATTGTTACACAGAAAGTATAGTAAAGTGAATGTAGGCAACCTCTTGAAGTTGTGTAAACTAGTATACTAGTGCACTGGACTAAACTGAGTTCTGTAAAACATGGTAATGGACATGAGTGGATCTGTGGTGTCCTTCTGTAAATCCAACCAAGCAGTTTTGATGTCTAAACTTAACCACCGGTGAATGAAAGCAAGACTCAAAACATGACTAAATTCAACAAGTAAAACCATAACTATGGTTGAGACGGGACTTAATCTCATATCTCTTAGGTAAAACATCCACTGTATAAACTTACACCTCTTTCATCCTCGCCACCTTCCAAATGTGGCCTCGTTCCTCTTTGTAAGTGCTAAATTGTGGCTGCACCACAAATAAATGAGGCCTTCTTCAACTATTAGGAGGTGGAGACAGTCACTACATCTAAGGACAAATAAAGTTAACAACTTTTTGATTTAACAAAATTCTAGCAAAGAGCACGTGGAATATAAACACTTCTTCAGTCAAATCTTAATTAAAAGAAGGGCTAACTAGTGCAGACACAAAATGCATACAGGACCTATGAAAATAACTCTCCCACCCTGAACAGTTTTCTCCTTTTATTGCTTTTCAACATTGAATCCTGGTCAATTTAATTCAGCTTCTTGACAAGATTTTACAAATCAAGCCTCTTCATGTCAAATTAAAAGCAAACGTATGTAAGTAATGTCAATTAATGACAAACATTAAACAGAAATAAGGTAATTACCTAAGTATTCACTGCCTGTAAAATGAGTCAGCACATGTACAGCCAATTGGTACTAGAAGTCACACAGTTAGTTAAATGGAGATCATTTGAGTGCAGTGAATATGTCCCAATTAACTGTAGTATAAAAACACCTGTATCTGGAAGTTCCAGTCACTGGTGAATCAGTACTACTGGCTATATCCACACCATGAGGACAAAATAACACTCCAAGAAAAATTGAAAATGTCATTAAAAAGCACAAGTCAGGGGATGAATACAAATAAGTCTCCAAATCAAGGAATATCCCTTTGAGTACAGTTATTTCCATCATTAAGAAATAGAAGGAATACAGCTCTGTGGAAATCTGCCTTGAGCAGGCTGCAAGAAGTAGACTAGTGAGAGAGGCCACCAAGACACCTATGACTCCTCTGAAGGAGTTACAAGCTTCAGTGGCTGAGATGGTGCATACAAGTACTGCTAGGCGGGTTGTTAACCCGTCAAAGCTTGATGGGAGAGAAAGCCACCATTGAAAGAAGCTCATATTAAGTATTGACTAAAGATTAAGTCAACTTAAAGAAGATTATTTGGTCTGATGGGACCAGAATTTAGTTTTTCGGCCATCCGGCTAGATGCTATGTTTAGCAGACACCAAACACTGCACATGATTACAGTCGACCGTTCACACTGAAGCATGGTGGTGGCAGCATCATAATGTGGGGATGCTTCTGAGCAGCAAGCCCTGGAAAGCTTGTAAAATTAATGCAGCAAAGTGTAGGGACATGCTGAAGGACAACCTGATGACAGAACAGTGAGGTGGCAGACATTGATCCAAGGCATACAGCCAAAGCTACCCAGAAATAGTTTAAAGACAACAAGAGGAATGTTCTCGAGTGGCTGAGTCAAAGTCAATACCTCAGTCCAATAGAGGATCTGTAGCTGCACTTAAAAAGGGCTGTTCACTCACAATCCGCATGCAAGCTGACAAAGCTTGAGCAATTTTGTAAAGAAGAGTGACATAAAATTGCAGTGTCCAGATGTGCAAGGCTGATTAGAACCTATGCCCACAGGCTCAATGCTGTAATTGCAGGCAAAGATACATCTAGTAAATACTGACTTGAAGGGGGAGAATAGTTCCACAATCACTATTTATTTATTTTAACATTGTATTAATTGACATTACTAAGCTAAAATTTGCTTTTACTTTGACATGAAAGATCCAATACTGAAAAGCAAGAAAAGTTCTTTGACTGTTCCTCATCATGTTTGTTCATGGAGTTTGGGAATTTTGTCTTGTCAAGTGACAGCGAGAGGGCTTACCATAGTGACACTCACGTTTTTTAATCATAAATGTTGTGGGCAGGAGTTGTTTCTCTTTCCTACCTGACTCTCTCTTCCTTTTACTGTGACACTTAGGTGATGTCTTCTTAAATGGTTCATCACATCCAAAGTATTGCCACCAGCATCAGCTGCTGGTGCTTGCAATACAGGTCATATCATAGGTAACGCTCAATCTGTAATGCTGCCGTACCACAGACTGAAATGATGCTGCCAGATCATCCAACGGACTTGTCCACTCGCCATTTCTAACGCTGACTGACAGCTGCACTCATCACTTCTTCAGTGCCAACAGAGACGTTTCACTGAGTTGATAGCCTTTTTTTTTCCTGTACATGCCTCATAAAAGCCTGTTCCAAATGAATGGAACAACACATACATGCCTGAAACTGTGACTAGAAACGCAAACAAGTCAAATGTTGTACTTGATGCGTTTTACCCCAAGTGATAACTGTGTTTTCATCCCATTGTGGCCCATTTGAAAGCCATTTTAAAAGCGGTTGAATGTAAAGTCGATAATGCCAAAACACCTACATACACTCACATAAAAAAGAGGGAAACGCATTGTCATACAACATGGACCATACTGTAATTAAGCAATCAAGCACAATGACACAAACAGTAAATTCTGACAGACCTGAGATATGGCTTGAACACTTTAACATCAATAAATTAAGCAGTGCTGAGTAGTTGGTATAATCACCATTAAAAAAAAAAAAAAGAAAGAGGCCAGCTCTGGGAAATATTTGACATATGTTATTTTGAGCCAACTTTACAAGAAATTTGGATTCCTCTGTGTCACAAAACTAGCATGTTTCTGGTTGTGGCATTTAAAAAAAGCACTTAAAGTCACATTTTTGTTCATTCAGGAACAAAGAAATTGTCAAAACATGCTCACACATGCACAGCCATCACCGTCATTGGCTTGTTTCTGCTACATCTCTTTTGCTCTCTACCATAATATCTAGGTCTAGCACAGTTTTGTCTCTAACTAGTTGTCTGCCCACCATCTGCTGCTGGGCATGTAGCATGCAGTAGGTTGATTGATGCATTTTTCTTTTTAAATTAGCTTCCTGCTGCTGACATGAGGTTGACGAGAATACTGGGACGCAATTATGGAGCTGTAAAAACACAGCTACAAACTAAAGGAGCTAGAGCAGGGGTGTCAAACTCTGGCCCGCGGGCCAAATTTGGCCCGCTTTGTAATTATATTTGGCCCGCGAGACAACACCAAATGACTACTAGAGCTGCCCCCGGTATTATACTGTACAGCACATTCACCGCTAATACTACAAATCCCATAATGCCCTGTTGTTGTTTTGGCACGTCAATCAGGACAGGACCCAGAAACTCGCTCTCCTCTGTGACAGTAGGCATAGCGACTTCACACTACAACTGTCACTGTGCCATTGATGTGTTTTTTTATTTATAATTTGATTTTGCATGTCTCCACTATTAAGTTATATATAATGTATGGCAGTAAGCGTTGCTTGTTCCATATTCAATGTTAAAGCAAAATTTGTTTCGGTCCATATTAAAAGGTTCATTTGTTCAATGTTGGCCCGCGACGTTGTTCAGGTTTTAAATTTTGGCCCACTGTGTTTTTGAGATTGACACCCCTGAGCTAGAGGATTAACGGGGCTGATTTGGAGGATGATGCACTGTGTGTTTTTAGGTTGGGTTAGGTTGTCGAAAAGCTGTAGAGGTTCATGAAAGTTCTTATTTCTGGGTAATACTGCTGTGACATAGTTTGCTCTCCACGCTGTTATGACGATTATATCGAGGCGTCACAAATAATTTGGCACAGATGCTTAGAAATGCTGGATGTTACCATGCTACCAGACTGGCTGAACATGACTGGAACACACAATCGGTACATTTGCAAAACAGATACCATACTGTATTACTTTTTCTTTTTTTTGTTTTAAACGTAGTGAATCACTGTGCAGCACACGACAGTGTTTCGACAAATACCAGTAATAGTAAACAAACATGCACCACGAAGTCAAGTAAGAAGACATTTTTACACTCACTGCTACATCTACTGTAGCTAATGCTGAAGTGCTCAAATGTGTGACAGTATTTAGCTTTAATATTGCTGTTGACCTGTGCTTGTGATGGGGATAGTCATTGCTTTTGTACATGGCTAATTAGCAGAGCCACTCTTGTGCTAGTGATACTTATTGGTGCATTGTGTCATCTTCACAGTGCCTATAAAGAGTTTATCACAAAACAGGCAGTGAACCGCAGTCTGAGTGTATATCTATGCGTGTGAGGTGCGTGTATTATGCATCGAATGTAGTTGCGTGAATGTTTGTGTGTTTGTTGATCTCCTGCTGGCACTTCATAAATATATAGTCCTCCTACATCTGCAACAAAGACAACAGGAGACCGGCATTTCTAAGTCCCATTGACCATCTTCACTAAAGATGAAAGCGCCGACCTAAACAAGTCTACGCGGGATACGCTAAAGCAAAAATATCCAAATTCAGAAGACTCCGTCCTTTTTGACGAGCAGAGATGAATGAAGCTCGCTGCCAAAGCAAATACTGAAACAGCATAGAAAAACAATGCTTTCTCTGCAGGCATCATCACGGGGCTTCAAAGGAGAGGGCGAGGACGAGATGAAAGGCTGGATGCATTGTGGTATTTGAAAAAAAAAAAAAAAACACTGGCTAGCCCTCAACTAACTGATGTCAAGGTTTGTGTTTTTTTGCATTCCCTTTTTCATTGGGATATGAAGGCAGACGCTCTAAAGTTAAATCAAGTGCCCTCTAATGTGACACACGAGCAGACGCGCGATGATGGTCGAGAGAACATCCAAGACATTCTTGAACAACGGGACGGACGAGTGTCTGCAAGCACATATTTACAGGATATCTACTGGGCGAAGCTCTGAGCATTTCGCTCGCTACATTTCTTTCTTGTCCCCTTCACTGGGCTTTTTTAATCCAATATTGAACAACCTACTGAAACATGCTGGACCACAAAACTTTTTTTCAGGCTTTGTGTCTGTCCTTAATTACTCTTCCCGAATCCTGAACTCTGAAAACCCTTTTGAAGTTCACACTGCACTCTCCATCTCCCCAAGAAACTGACAAACCATCAAAGACGTCCAAAGAGTTTCTGAAACACACTGTACGTCGATTACAGAAGATTAATATGCACTCTCGGGGAAAGAGAACACCTATTGGATGAGGTTTACTGTTACATTGGACACACTTTGTTCTCTGGGATGGGAAGCTGAGCGAATGAGCCGCAGTCGGTCGGAGAATCGTCGGATCTGGGCGACACCGTGCCGCCCACAGGGATGCGAGCTGCAATGGCTGACATTTCTCCCGTTTGACTCTCGGAAGTAAGTCCAGGTCGCCCTGAAGTCTGATTCAGGTTGCTCTCTGGGATGGTCCCCTTTCCGGTAAAGTGCTGGATTAGGCACTTCCTGAACTGGACAGAAACAAAAGAAGTGAAAGTAGTTAGCTTGATCAAAATCATTTGCAATTCAACTTCATGGAACATATTTAACAAACATAAACTTAAAGGAACAATGCAACAGAAACTGAATTAGAAAATAAATTGTGAGGTAAAGGTGACATTAGCCCAAAAATTCAGGAAGCTCAATCCACTTACAAAACACATAATGAAATACATTTCATTTATGTTTTATTTGTGTTATCAAACTGTTTAAAATGTATTAAAAGTTGTTTTAAATTTCTGCCTTATAGCTGCGGTGTACCAATGACAGTCTCTGTCAGTCTATAGGCTATAATCACACCAGAATGAATGTGTGTGAATGAATAATTGACAGTGTAAAGCGCCTTTGAGTGCCTAGAAAAGCGCTATATAAACCAGATCAATCATTATTATTATTATTATTATGAAAAACATGGTGTCAGACTTTTGTAGGATTTTATACAGAACAAACCTATAGAACTGAACCCATTCACTTATTGCTTTCCGGATCATCATTAAGAGTCAAAGGTGAGCATTTGTGCTCGAGTTGCAAGCAAGTGGTGGAACGCTGAGTGGAAATAGAGAAAGAAGCTTTCACGCATATTTATAGACTCTTACATAGTAATTAATGCAAAAGTTCTATCTAAGCCATTTTATTAGATATGTCATTTTGTTGAACATTTTTTGTTTGTTTTTAGGGCTTTCAGTGTTACCAGAAGAATAACTCCTCATATTAACTGTTCTTTCCTTTTTCAATCATGTGTTCATGTGCTCTGGGTTTTTATCTTCTGTTTCTGCTTCACTACCAGCTGCCCTTTGTGTACAAATGAAGCTATTTTTTGTCTGTCTGCTTAGCTTAGCTTAAAGACTGGAAGCAGTGGGAAACTGCTAGTGTGGCTCTGTAGTGAAGCACTAAGACCTCTAAAGGCCAATTCATGGCTTCCACATCCCCCTGTGCAGATCGATGCAGACTCTGAAAGAGGACAATAGACAAGCGTGCAGTCCTATTCATGCTATAATAGATACGCATCTGTCAGGCGCATTGCCCCTCATATCGAACACAGAAAAATGCAAAGAGCTTCTGTGGATGTTTCTGAAAGGCTGACTGTGACTTTACGGAAGATAGCAGCTGGTAGCACCATGTCAGTGTGATTATTCTTGAAGTGTACAGAACATGTTTGGGTGCTGTCAGGGAAAAGCACGTACAAATTAAAGCCTCTCCAGAGTCCGGCTAGGACTACTTTATTTACAGCTCTGATAATGATAAAGTTGTGGATGATTGAAAAGCTCCTTATACACTAAACTAAATAAGCATTTGTTTTGAGTTTTCCTGGCATCATAGTCAGCGAATGGCAGCACCGATAGCATGGATCGCGCTAGAATGGACGCCGACCCTTGCAGGTGCAGAAAGCATGAATTGGCCTTAACTGCTCATTTTGCATTTGGTTCATGTGTACACAAACAAATATTAAAAAATGTTTGTGTTGTTCTTCAAAGCACAAGTACAAGTTGTCTTTGAGACGAAAAGGCACAGCAGAAGCCAGGATTCCGCCGGCTCCTCATCCAACGTAACAGATACTTAAAAAACAAACAAACAAACAAACAAAACAGAAGCCCAATACAACGAACACCAGATGACCCAAAAAACAGCATTTACCTCGCATAATAATGCCAAGAAACAAACATATGACGAGCACAAGAATACAGACAGCAAATCACGCTGGTCATTAATATAACGTGACCTTATGGCTTCTGTATACAGATATGTTTATCGTGCCAGTTATTAAGACATGCTTGTAACTTCATTAAGCGAGAGGAAGCTTTTCCCTTTGTTTCCAGTCTTTATGCTAAGCTCCTGGCTCATCTAACTCTCAGCAAGACAATAAAATGTCAGTCTGAATTGTCATTTTTTTGGCCTCGGCACAGACACATTTTTAACAAAGTGCTTATAATCCTTGTCTCTGCACTGAGCAAAATGTTTGTGCTGCTAATAATCGCCCACTGTATTACACAGTGTACAAGATGGCCTGTATTGCCGTCTCAGACACACACACGCACACACAGACACGCACACAGACACACAATGGCATTGACAATGACGCTCCATCAGTGTTGACTCTTTCCAAGAACGCAGCCGTTTTCAGCCGGTCATCACTAATAGCCCCACAAACATTGGTTCCCACATTACTTTAAATCTAAAAACAGTAATTGACCTTTCCCAGTGCTGGAGCTCCCACTCTGTGAAGCCCTCAGGAGAGAACTCATGATTCCTGACCCTTAATGACCTGTCTAATTTGACACGCAAGCCTCTTAACTGCTCCCCCCAAAGCAGCAGTGTTGCTCAAAATGTGGCAATAAGACCTCTGCCTCCCTCTGATGTCATGACAAAGCAGACGGCTGCTGTTATTGCAGTGCTGCAGTCTATGCCTGTTCACTCTGGGACCTATAACGTGCTGTTAAGCCTCTTATGTCTAATAGTTGTATAACACTTCCCTCCAACAAAACAGAAGATTTTAAAACACTCCTGCAGTGAGAATAAGGTCATGAAATGTCATCTTAATGGCAGAATGAATCGCCTGAAACACATTTACTCTGAACAGCTACAGCAGATGTTTTCATTTGCTTCTTTAAGGCAGTTAAATTCAAAAGGGTTGTAAAGGGGACACTATGTCACTAGAGTAGCATATAGAGTGGTCCGGCTCACAAACTGGGACATGTAGCATCGAGCTGGTTCATCAGAAGTTTGATTAAAACAGCTGCCTGCTGCGGCTGTAGATGATGTTAATGACAGTGAGCTGAAGATGTAAAGTTCTGGGTCATAAAACCAAATGATTACATCATCGTTTTAGTCAATTTCCCAACAGATGATACAGAAATGCAGATACAGTGCAGCTTTAAAATTCATTTTGGGCACATACATGATTGAGCCACAGCATTAAAACCAGTGACAGAGGAATGATTAACACTAATCACCTCGTTACAATTCAGTGTTCTGCTGGGAAACATGGGGTTATGACATTCATGTGGACGTTACTTGAACATTGTTGCAGACTAAACAGACCTCCTCATGGCAACAGCACTCTCTGCCACGGCACAAAAACTGCTCAGCAACAGCTTGAGGAACATAACAAAGAGCCCACAACACTGACTTGGCCTCTAAACCCCAATAACCCCATCTGATAAAGCATCACTGAAATGAAGTCTGATCCATGGAGGCCTCACCCTGAAACTCACAGGACTCAAAGGATCTGTGGCCAGAGTTCTGGTGCCAAACATCACACAACAGCTGTTTTGGCCTCAACAATATAAGGCAGGTGGTTTTAATGTTGTGGCTCATCAGTATACTTCAGTAAAAACTGAATTAAGGTGCATAATAGAAACATTTCTGCCAATGCTTCATTCCACAGACCACTGACTGTCGTATATGTTTTCACGGTCTTTGACTAATTCCTGGTACAGCAGCTCTTTAGGCTCACCGTATCCAGCTTGGTTGTAGTTGAGATACAGGACAAAGCTGTGCCATCTACCATCTATGGGCGGACTTTTCCTGTGAATACAGCTGAATCCCGTAGCTTTCTAAAAATATATCAGTCATTTGGATTCCATTACATACCTACTTAGTACGTAAAAAGCACACATTATACATTTTTTCTTGTGTGAAATACTCAAGGACACAGAGGTTAAGGTTGCAGTGCTTTCAGCCCATATGTGCTGTTCTGCTTTGAACATTTCAACCACAGTCATCAGGTCAGAGTCACTGGAGTGTTTATGAAATGGAGGTTTGGGATATAAAAGGCCTGTAAAGCATTATTGAGCTCTTCAGCATCATCACTTCTCGTAAAGCTGTCCCTACAGTGCAAGCTCAACAATGATCGTTTATGTGGAGCCGCAGCCATGTTGAAAAGTTGTGAACCTACAGGCCACTTGTTAGATTTTTCACTTTATCTCACAAAATGAAAGAATCTTCTAATGTTTTTGTGTTTGTTTTTGTTTTTAATCATGCTTTTGCTGCTTGATTCCATTTTTGCTTTAATGTTTTTAGCAATAAAAACAACTGCTTGGGACTCCCTGCTCCAGAAAAAGTAACCGGCGGGGGAGAGCGGCGCGCCTGGCGGGGCGGTCCGGTCTGTTGGGCTCACCACGACACACTATTTCGGCGTGGGCGTGGCTTGCCCGGCGGATCTGGCGGCTCTGCTGAGCGTGCCGCAGGTGCCGGCCGTCAAAATCTGCCGGCTGACACGTCACTCGCTGTCAGTTGTCATCTCTGAAGAAGGCGAGCGTTGTCGCCGAAACTGTCAGGTACTAAGAACCACACTCTACATGTCTGAATAGAGAACCTGAACATTAGATTTCCATTTAATTCAAGGCCCAAGGCGTCAAAACAGTCCAGTCTTAGTTTTCTTACTTGCTTTGTTTTTTGATCTCCACATTGCCTTTCCTTATGATCAAGCAAATATCAAAGCTTGTTTAAAGCCCCATGTGAAATGGCTTAGAAAGTTATTTTAGCCTATTTCAGCTCTGACTACAGTGGAGGCAGTTTCCCTCTGAAACCAGAAGCAGCAGTAGTCATGCATCACGGAAATCCCATGAGACCCTGCTTCACCTCACCTTGTTATGTAACACATAGACAAAGAGAGGAGGATATCCCGGTCAAGCACTCAATATCAGCTGACTCATATAAGCTCCAGCAGTTTGGCTGAAGCAGCAGGAGTTCCACTCAAACCTGAACCTGCGTAATAGCTGTTATTTATGTCAAGTCGAGGTCGTTTTGGAGACACCGGCGGACCACTCTGAACAGCTCAGAATTGGAGCAATCAGATAAACATGCAGTTCCCCGGCAAGAGACCGATCCAGTAGGGCTTCTATTCTCCTTTTCTAAAAATAAATCGCTTTAAATTGTAATGTAGTCAAGTCTCAAGTCATTTGATCTTGTTTGCCGTAACCAGCCTTGACAGGTTTAATGTTCACTACAGCGGCAGCACGGTAAAGACTCCTACAGAAAAACAATGGTGCACTGTGCAAATGGAGCGGCGTGCATGTTAACATGAAAAAGTTGTTAAAAAACTTTAGGAGGCTTCAGTATTATATAAAGTGTGATGCCGTGTGAGCTAAAGACAGCTGATGTGACAAACTGGACACAGCTCGCTCGTGTTTACCAGAGATACACGAGAAGTGAAGCTGGTGAGTCCACCACTGTATTGGCAGTCAGCCCTGAAGGGTATCAGTGTTTTGCTTAAGAGCACAGTGAGCTCTGTTTCTGCCCACGGGAACTATTTTGTTGAAGGTAGAACTGTGCTACTGTCACCTGCAACGTGACACATGAAACATTCACACAACTCCCATAGTAGCGAGGAGTCCATCTGGTGAACAGGCTGGCTCTGAAGACTCTGACTGCGACATCATGCCAACTTTGCTTGATGAAGTTTTCAGAAACTCATACAATTTGCACTTTAGCTTTTCCACAAAATGTTCTAGCGCAGCTTAGTCGCCACTGAAAAAACTTGCGTGCAGTGCAGTGTGTGAAGGCTGATGAACATGACAAGAAAGGCTTTGACTTCCCACTTAATCTGTAGCCTTAAACTCTTGTGTAAACATCTTATCCACTGTATTCAATAGAAGTGAGTCCACCCCTGTGCAATATCACCTACATGTCAAAAGATTCATTTGCATCGCTTCTCTTTCTCTATTTTCTCTTGCAAACAAGAGAGGAGACACACAAAGATGGAAAAAGATAAAAGTGACCCAATAAAAAAATGTGAAAACGCAGAGTCAGCAGTAATCAGGAGAATGAGTCATAGTGCCACTAATTAGAGCTGCAGTGGCCTAAAATGAGTGCATGGACAGTGAACTTGATGCATTACCTAACTCAGAAACTCTGATTTCCATTTGACAACCCCTGTGCCAGTCTGAAGCACTTGCCTATCTATTTTTCAGTCACAGCTCAGTGTGAAGGACGGTTCATAACGTCAGCCTCTATGGACAGCATTAAAGAAAAATACTGCAAAACTGCAAGACTAAACTTTGCTAAAGAACATGAAAAGAAGCCCGATTAATGCTGGGAGAACATTCTTGGTTTAGACGAGACCAAGCAGAGTTTGACGACATGCGGCTGCATGAGTGCAAAAGGTATCGTGTAGATTTATAGACGGCACCATAAATGTCTGTGGATATGCCGCCATACTGACTGACAGGATGACTCCCAGTCTGAAGAAACTTGGCAAAAGAGGGATATTCCAGCATGACAACCATCCAAAGCACACAGACAAAGTCACAAAAGAGTTTCTACAGAAGAACCGAGTGCAAACTATGAGCTGACAAAGTATGAAGCCTGACTTGAATCTAATAGAACGCCTTTGGGGTGTTTTAAAGAGAAAGTTAGAGCAACATGAAATACTGAAATACAGTCGTGACTCGATAATCTGACACTAAATGTAAAACCTTTTTATGTCGGATAGCAAGGCTGTCGGATTGTCAAGACGGAGGTCGAGATACAAGGAGGGCTTAATGCTTGAAGGGCAATTTGTTGTTAATATTTATTGTTTATGGTTGTTATATTAACTAGTGTATTGTTAGAAAACTACGCATCGCTGGATTTCACGCCTAATTGACTGGTGCGCTTGTGCACGTTCCGGCCACTTCCAACCGGGGGAGCGCTTCAACGGGGTGGAAGTGGCCGGAACGCACAGACAGTACTTGGCTGCTGATGCCGCTTTAGTTAGTGGTCACAGTTGTGTTTCCACCATCGGTGGCGGCGGCGGGGGAGTGGCAGATACACTCCACTGTTACCATCCATGTTTACTCCGCAAACACTGAGCACGCCGCTGCGTGTGACGTCGTTGTGTCCTCTTCTGTGCATGTGGGACACTTTTGGGTCGTATGAAGTTCACACAGCAGATCACATCCAAGTCGCATTGAACTGGAAACGTGAACGAACTCGCAAAAAAATCGTATTTTACAAAAAAATCTGAATTGAACATTAAGTCCTGCAGTCTGAACGTAGCCAATCTGTGGGATTGTTCAGTCAGATAACACGCCGTTATCCTTATTTGCGACATAAAATGTCATGTCGTAGTCGGAATCCAAGGCTGTCAGTATGTTAAGGCTGTTTCTAATGGGTTCTGTTCGTTTTTCCTAAAAACCTGTCAGATAGCAAGTTTTTCGGATTGTTAAGGGTCGGATTATCGAGTCACGACTGTACTGTTTCTAATTTTACACAAGAGCAAATATACTACGGTTCAACTTGATAGAGTTTTGAATCATTTCACAGTTAACTGACACCTTCATAAGGCTGTACTCACTTCTGCTTTACATTGTAGATGGGGAAATAACGTAATGCTAGGTATACAATGCACTAACATGCTTCCTGATAAATATGTCATCTGCAGCTACATTCTGATTCCACATGATCTTCTTCTAAGCATGTTTATTAAAGTACTAGAAAAGAGAAGGTTTACACAGCATGAGCAATGCAGAAACTATAATATGCATCCATCTTGCTATGTTTTATCTTTACATGCTCATTAGGATGTGGTCTCGAGATACAATTGGCTCTTATGGCGCCACTTCATACCCAACATTTTCTGTTTGGACTGTTATCACTGTCTGATGTATTTAGCTGCAGCTGCCTGAACTACAGCCTTCATTAAGAATCCTGTTAGAACGTTACATTTGCCATTTAATTGTCAAAAAATCTACTTATTTAAATCACTGCAGGAGGCAAGTGTCAGCTCACGACACTGAAAAAGTACCGAGTAAAGTATGACTGTGTACAGGGAAAAGTGCCAAAACTTAAAATACAGAAACATACGAATGAGCATTTTAACTGAAAATTATATACGATATGTTAAAAAAGTGAACTTTATCACTCTGTCCTAAAGGCAGCAGTTGATATTTGTCCAGTCCATGATGATCACCCAAAGAGTGTGTTCCTCACATACACTGTGAAAACAAAGCTAGGCAGCACGATGTAAAATTTAACAAAGCAAATGGCGTGAAAAATTGTCAGCACAGCCGCTCTCACAACCGCAAGCCCCACAAGAATACTGTAGGAGGCTAATGTATTTTTTAGCAGAGCCACACACGGACAATTGTACTCTCTGGATTTCACTTTTCATTTATTCATCCAGCATGCATTATTGAGAGACAGGCTAACACCCAACAACAACAGAAAAAAAAAAACATCCCGGTATTCTAAAGCAGCTTTCATTTGCAGCATACAAGCGCTGATGTGTCCCCAAGGAGGAGTTCAGCTACTGACTGAAAAAGGCCAAATCAAGAAGTGTTCTGAAGCCACAATGTGGTCCACTGGCTCTAAAAGAAATAGTACCTGTTTGTTCATGAAGACGTAGATGATTGGGTTGTAGACAGCAGCCGTCTTGGAAAAGAAGGCGGGGATGGAAGCCAGCCGGGGATCCAGTTCGATGGTTGGATAAGCTGTGACCAGTATGGAGAAGGCGGCGTATGGCGTCCAGCCCACCATGAAGGCCACGATCATCACCACCACCATACGGGTCACCTGCCGCTCGGGCTTCCTGGCGGTGGCCAGACGACCGTGAGAGACCTGGCAGAGACAGAAAATCTTAATTTACTCAACGGTTCCTCTGTGTGCCATCAGTAATAATAACTTTTTATTTGCCATTTATAAAGCAATATGAAAAAGAAATGTGTTTTAATGGAGAAAACAAAGCAGGACACCCATGACGCTGTGAAGTTGGCCAAACAAAGCAACTTCGGTAAAACTAAGATAAAGTTGAAAGTGGAAAACAAGAGGCACAAAAATACAAAACACAGTATGTCAATAATAATACACACAAAAATAAACAATAATAAGCAATACAAAAGATGATGTCACAACATCAAAAGCAAATCAGTGACAATTAAGTGATTGAGAAGAAGTTACTGATTCCTAAAGCCTCAAAGGCAAGCCTCAGCTTTATAACAGCCAGAAGGGCCTCACCTGGGGATCTAAGGCGGGGGTGTCAATCTCAAAAACACAGTGGGCCAAAATTTAAAACCTGAACAACGTCGCGGGCCAACATTGAACAAATGAACCTTTTAATATGGACCGAAACAAATTTTGCTTTAACATTGAATATGGAACAAGCAACGCTTATTACCAAACATTATATATAACTTAATAGTGGAGACATGCAAAATCAAATTATAAATAAAAAAACACATCAATGGCACAGTTGTAGTGTGAAGTCGCTATGCCTACTGTCACAGTGGAGAGCGAGTTTCTGGGTCCTGTCCTGATTGATGCGCCAAAACAACAACAGGGCATTGTGGGATTTGTAGTATTAGCGGTGAATGCGCTGTACAGTATAATACCGGGGGCAGCTGTAGTAGTCATTTGGTATTGTCTAGCGGGCCAAATATAATTACAAAGCGGGCCAGAGTTTGACACCCCTGATCTAAGGCTTCAGCGCATTTATTTGGTGTCAACTATTCTGGTCTATAGATAAGGGTCAGACCCAGATCACTTCAAATCATCAACACAATCAATTCTAAAACAAACAGAGAGCTAATAGAGAGACGCCAGGACTGAAATGATGTGCTGTTGTCTGATAAACCAGTAAGAAGTCGAGCTGCTGCGTTCTGTTTCTGGATGAACTTTGCTGAACTGCAGGCAGAAGACAAGTATGGAAAGCAATTAAAGGTGTCAAAATCCCCATAATTTTCTATTATGGGTAACACCTGGGGGGCACTTAGAAAAATGTTGGATGGGAGCAATAAACGGCCAGAAACTGCAAAAGAAAAAAAAAAGACCATAAAGTGAGCAAAAAATTTTAGCCAAATAACACTTTTCACTTTTATGATTACTATTATTATAACTATTACTATTAATGCATAATATTCCCTGTAATTGAACCCCAAATTAAATCACCTACACTAACTTAGTGAGTCATCATCGCTATGATTAATCCTCCCATTAGCACACTGCTGCTGTCCTATTTCCTTCATTCTCCCTGCAGGTCTCTGCTGCTCACTTTTAAGTTTCCGTCACTAAATCTTGACAGAAGGACAACGGTGCGTGAAATCAGAAACTTAGGATAGCAAATTGTCACTGTCTTATAAAGCAGATTTCATAAACGAGTGTGTGTTGTGAAAGATCTGACCTTTCTGAGCTTCCGGAGGAGCCTCCCGTAGCAGAAGAATATCACTCCAAGAGGCAAAATGAAACAGGTGGTGAAGAAAGTGATGATGTAGCTGTGATCTGTGATGTTGGTTGAATACCTGTTTAATAGATGGACAAGAAAGGTGGAGACATTCAGTTAGGCGCCATTACGAAACTGTTATTTACACGTCTTGACTGATTTTGCAACAGATACGTTTGAGAACACCTCAGTGTCCCTTTAAGAACAAAATGGTTAACGATCCCATCATCATCACAGCTATGAGCTGTCTGTGAAATGTCATTTTGACATTCAGAGGCTTTTATCTGACTCAAGAGAAAGACAACAGTTGTGCATCTCATTTGAGCTTCAGTTAAAAGAGAAATTTCACAGCTGAGACAAATCTCTGTGACTCAATTAGGGGCCCAGAGGGCACTAATTTAGTCTAATTATGTCATCTCCATGAGAACAGCGACCATCTTCAAATGAAACAAGCTCCAGATTAATGTCTGGGGAAATACCTGGCAGACAGAGCAGTTTGTGTGTGTGTGTGTGTGTGTGTTTTATATTTGCATGCATGCATCTTAATCCTTGCTGAACGAGGGAAGTGTGGCTGAGCTCACATTGTGATGCTGCAATTCACACCTCATTCCTCATTAATTTACTGGCATGTAACAGAAGGAAAACACCAGCTCGTGATGCTAAAACGTTTGCTTACTTCATAAAAGTTGCAAGAAAAAACAAAAAAATAAAGAAATCATTGACGCAAATAGGCGGAGTGATGCTGTGGTTACAAAACAGTAGACTTGTGAAGGATCTGTTCGGTATATCGGCAAAACAAAATCACTGTGAAAGCACACTGCCAGCCACTCTGGGCTCTACAGCACTTTAGCCCCTGAAGATGTACATATCTGTAGTGTTCCAGGGTGCAGCCATGTGCAGCTGTGGGTCCCCTGAATCATTCAGACTTCCTCCCTTCAGTCAGTTTCCCTGAAGGCAGGACATGAGCGTGCTCATTTTTCTTAAAACTGCACCCTTATGGACAGTCATGCACCATTTATTTGTGATCTCTGGTGTGTTTCTCTGATCGCTGCTGTAGATGTGCAGCCAAAAGATGTCGCTCAGTTTGTTCCGTTCCTGGCCGACGGATTAACTGGTCACTAGCAGCATTTCTCCTTAACTTGTCGCTTACTTTATAAACTGAAATACATGTTTTTGTTAAAATAAAAAGTTAAATAAATTTAACTTAATTTCCAAGTTTTTACATTCTCAATTCCTCTCCTTGCCTCCTTTCCTAGTGTGGTAGGACTGGAAGAGGAAAGGAGTTGAAGCAATAGCTATGTAACGTATTGAGACATCCTCGCCTCATCATTTTAACTCAATTAAACATGACATGCGGCGCAGCTTTGTCGTCTGTCCGTGGCTTTGTTACAGCCTACTGTTGTATTTTATGATCTCCGTCGGTTGAGCAGAGCAGTATTCATGACAACTTACAGAATACATCTACTTATAATTCAATTCACAGCGTGGCATAATGTGACGAGAACATATGGATGTCATACATTTTGATGTTTTATTGAACACACACACTCGCGCCACGAAGCATAAAGGAGGCAGACAAAAGTGTTCAACACAAAGGATGACGTATATAATAATGATTCCT
This sequence comes from Stegastes partitus, assembly GCF_000690725.1. Classification (NCBI taxonomy): domain Eukaryota; kingdom Metazoa; phylum Chordata; class Actinopteri; family Pomacentridae; genus Stegastes; species Stegastes partitus. Next base: position 160,861 of record NW_007579140.1, read on the forward strand.
GCTCCCACAATGGTTCGTATATCCCAGCTGTGTGCTCCTCTTTCACACCCATTTCTGCAAAGGATGCATCGAGGAAACACCTGTGTGTCCTTGGTCAAAGCTCCTCCAGAGGACAGAGGAGACGAGGAGGCTCAAAACAGAGAAACGAGATGAGCCTAGTTGCTCGCTTGATGCACAGAACTAAATGAAGCATCCCGTTCTCCCAGTAGCTCCATCTACAGGGCAGGAGGCCAAAGTAATTTGAGATTCAGTAACTTAATGAGCCACTTCTGCTTATCAGGCAGGCAGCATTTAAATCATCTCCATGAGAGCTGTCGCCAGCCAAACTGTCAGTTCCGATGAGGTGAATTCCATGCACCGGTACAGACAATTCTGTCAAACAATCCCAAAAATCAAATTAGCTAAAGGAATCTGTCTTCCCACCGCCAGCTGGTGTTCTCCTCTTCACCAGCAGCCTGCCTGACTGTCAGAGTGAATCTCCTCATTTACAGTGGGGGGCACATTACCGCTTCACAGTTGGAGTTTCTTAGAAGATCTTTTTTGATCCTACCACTGGAGGACTTCACAATGTGAACAGGGTTGCCAACTTTGAGCTAGCAGTTGGAAAGAGGATGGAGTAGAGATGCTGCAGTGCATTGGAGGGGAGAAAGTTTGAATCCATTTTTGATTTCCGACACACTGAAAATTCTGTTTACTTGATGATAATTTCACAAATTACGGCAACTTCCTAAATATTTCAAGAGGTTATATTCTATATAGTAAAGGGAATGCATCCACACATACAATAATGCAACTGCTGCAAACATCCTGTGGTGAAAGTTTCAAATGAAAAAAAACAACAACATGATGTTTCAGATCATTCTTACTGCAATATATTTAACTGTAACTTATCAACTGTGACTCCATGTGTGACAGCTTAGTTGTTGGAAATGAAGAAAAGTACATAATGTCATTTGATTCTGACCAATCTTATTTCAAAGTAATTAATGAACGTAATACTGCTGTGCCATGTGCCTAAATGCACTCTTGCATTGGACATGCTCGTATGTATCCTTCTGCTGTCTGATGCAGCAGATATGTAATACAATCAGAGGAAAGACTCCTACAGACAACTGGAAGCAGCAAACCAAACGTCAGCTCCGTTAACATCTTGTGAAAGAAGCCCAGATACATTTACTACTGGTGAGTCTCAATGCAGAATATTTGAAGAATAATCTATTTCTATAGTCGTTTCAGTTTGTAAGAGTAGTGAAACTGAAGAGTGTACATTTAAGGTGCTTTGTGATATTAGTAGATGAGTGTTGGCTCAGTAATTTGGAAAATGCACCGCTGTTCTGTGAGGCCTCTTATTTGTTGTGAGATTAGTTTGGCCAAAGTCTGAAAGCAGAGGTCTCACACCAAGAGGGGGTTTGCAACAGAAACAGGGGAAAGTACTGAATATACGTTTGGATATGCAAGTAAAACTGTGGCAGAAAAAAAAATCAATCTAAAAATGCAGCTAAATCAAAATCCACACCTAAATTTAATGAATTCTTCTTCTCCAGCAAGTCTCATGAAATTTGGTAGTTTTATTTTGCACATGCTCCACCCTCTGGTGAGATTTGCACTTCATTACCCCATTCAAGGCTCGGCGTTGATACATAAAAAAGTACCAGCAGGTAGCACTTAACACCGGGGTCCTGTATGAAACATCTCTTCTCCCTCTTTCACTCAGCCACCCAGTAGGGCCAACACAACAACCTGCTGCCCTTCTGTGTCGTAGGACGTCTACAAGCAAACCAAATCAAGAGTCTACGAAAAAGATGTTCCATCTTTGAAGTCTTGGACCAGGGCTGTTGCGACTTTGGTCCTGAACCTGTTTAATGATGTGTCTTGGTCTTCTACTTCCACCTCACTACATTCATACTTCAGGCACATGAATCAGGTACAGGGTCTCATTTGGTGTTTGGGGTATTGTTTGACGTAAACTGGTGCCACAGAGGTGGGTTCTCTTTGGTATAGTATGGAACCTTGGGACTAAGGATAATGCCTTGAGCAGTGGGCAAAGGCTTCCTTCTTGTTTTTTTGATGGGTCAAGGTTGGAGTACATTTATCCATAAAGGCCTTCATCTTTGGTGAGAACCAATAATAAAGCCCAGGACAAAACACATATTAAATAGAAATAGCAGTTACTAGACGTAAATACAGTTCTATGAGTGTAGGCCTCAAACTGCAGGCCCAACTGGTCCCCTTTTGGCATAGATTGGTAAAGATTTGTCTCAGGGCGACAAGGCAGAGCCAGAGACCTTGTCACTCATTCTGGGCTAACAAAGTTCACACATTCTCATAAAGCTGTGGTAACATCCAGTAAATAGTCATTTCTGCATAATGTTGCTGAGAGACAAACAGAGAAAATGTATTCCCACTGTAGTCGACAGATCAGTTCCATGGTAATTTAAATGGAAATCATCTAGTTTAATGTTGTCTTTATTGACAACTTTTTTGACAAGTAATATCCTACACGTTTCTGGTTGATAAAATAATATCCTCAACAGCCCAAATTTCTCATTATAAGGTCATTTAGCTGCTTGGTCAGTCTGTGTACTTGAACTGCAAATATGCAGCAACTTGTAGCATTATATTTGTGACAGTAATAGTAGCTAATGTTACTTTACTACTGTCCATCCATCCATCCATCATCTATACACCGCTTAATCCTCACTAGGGTCGCGGGGGGCTGGAGTCTATCCCAGATGACTCAGGGCGAAGGCAGGTTGGACAGTCTATCGCAGGGCCACACTTAGAGACAGACAACCAAGCACACACACATCCACACCTACAGACAATTTAGAATCACCAATTAACCTCAGCATGTTTCCAGACTGTGTGGTAGGAAGCCGGAGAGTCTGGAGAGAACATGCAAACTCCACGTAGAAAGACTCCTGGTGTCCTAACCAGGATGTGAACGTGATCTTTTAGCTGCGAGGCGACGGTGACAACCACCGAGCCACCTTGCAACCCTACTTAACTAATATGCTTACATTTATTCACTCCAACTGAATAATAGACAAGAAGCAGCAAAAAAAAAAAAAACACCTGGGACAAAGCACAAAAATGACTACCATGCTGCAAGGTAACACACAGCGTTATCACAGTAACGTTAATGTGAGTTTCTTCTAGCTATATTTCATGTTCATGGGTTCTCACTTGCAATGATTAGTGTAGATTGTCAGCTACCTTAATCAATTTAAATTGTGTAATTTGCATTATGTTCCAGACCCGTAGTAGTATTTTAGCCAACAAGCGATAATGTGAGTAGTGAGTCAGAACATCCAGACTTCAGGAGTGGCAACAATCTTGTCCAAGGCAAGTGTATTGTATTACTGTAACAACTGATAGAGTCCAACACAGTGTGTTTTCAGCACCATGCAGCACACAGGGATTCATTATAGATGGCAGCATCTTGTATCCTTAGAGCATTTTAAAGATATAAAAATGAAAAGTGCACAAAGAAAACTACATAAAGTGTGCCAGTGTCTTCGCTTAGCAAGCAAACTGAGCAAACGAGCCGACCTTCCAAAACATGATAATGGCGCTTTAATGAGCGCAGGCTAAATGGTTGCTCGTATGCTGTACACGTGCAGATTTCCCCAGCAGGTCCAGGGATTTGAGCTGACAACCTCCATCTGTGTGTGTCTTTATAATAAATCTCTTACACAACACCAGAGCACAAGAAGGGATTTGAGAGAAAGTCAGCAGCGTACAGGTGGTAGATAGTATCCAGACCTCTCACCAAGGGCGCAGCCACCGACTGACAATTCACTGACACCAGCTTCTCCTGCACAGCCCCTCAAAACCTTTGCTTTTATGCTTTTCTAACATTCGAAAGCCTGCCAGTGCTGAATTTCTACTTCTATACAGTCGTAAAAAGATGCACATAAATGAGGCTTTTAAAATGCATCAGGCTGTGCGCGTGGCAACAGTCTGGACCTCAGACACCTTCGCCGGTCGAGTTCCTGCTGGTAACCAAATGTTTTCTGACAGAGCTCGTGCTGTGTGCAGCCAGAGGTGGATCGGGTCATCTATGTGCTGTGGATTTCCATAAGGTGATCTCCTAATTGTATTGTCTGAACCATTCGTTCTCCCTGCGCTTCATCCAAGCAATGGTTCTCCAACAGGGCTGGAGGCAAACACTCAGCCTTATATCGCCACGCCTTTGATCAAAGCGGCTAAACAACATTACCCTGATAGCACCCTGAGGGACAGGGTCAGCGAGGACCTGTTTCTTGACTTTTTCCACAAGACGCATTAGCACAACGTGAGCTAATGTGTCTGAAGCGGCAACGTAGGTCTGAGCCACGGGGGCTGAGTTTAGAATGTCTGTGAGCTTCATCAGTTAGTGTGCAAGGTGTGTGATCAGAAAAACAAGAACGATGGGGTGATTTCCAGGTTAAAGTTTAGGTAGAACTACTGAGGTAGCACAAGGTTATTTTTTCAGTTCAATTCAAATAACTTTATTTATCCCCTAGGGGCAATTCAAAGAAATGTGACACAGTGGCTGCAGTTTTATAGTGACAAAGTAAAGTGAGCTCATTACCAGAAGTTTGTTGGTTAAATCCCCAGACAAACAGGTTGAAATGTCATCAACGCCACTGTGGGGCCTTTGAGAAAGGCAAGAGGTTGTTAGAAAGTGCAATACCTAATTAGTCTCATGATCTATTTTCAGCCATAAATATGTTTTACCAAGAAATCAGGTTTCTGAGAATTTTCACTCTACAGTGTTTTCGTCTCTTTAAGCTCATTGTTGAGACTGTGTTGATTCAGTCTCACATCTCCTTTAGCTTCATTTTAAGCAGCAACTCTTTTCAGGGAGAAAAAGGGTTGGATACACTCACAGTACATTACCTATGCCGAGACATTTTAACATCTAATAGCTAAGAATTAAACCTTTTTATTATTATTATTTCACATGTCTAGAATGTCAGAAACACATTCAGAGATCTGTAATTAGGTTTTGTCTAATCAAAATATTAGTGACTCCTGCGGTGGATAACATCATTAGAAAATGCTTGAAATAGAAAAAGCTCACAGCAAGTAGTTTGTGGAGAAACAGAGCATCATTCATATAAAACTTGTGGTTTGAATTAAGTAGAAGGCACTGATATGATGGTGAAAGAGTTTGTAAGATGCAGTTACAATCACAGCGTATGTCTGAAAACCAAGCGCCTCCCACTTGCCATAACTTCTGACAAATTTACAGATATCTGATATTCAGCTGAATCTGATATCTGAAAAGGACTTGAATTGAGCGTAATTAAAGATACCGTTCACTGGAATTAAACTACAGATTGCATTTTTACTAGTCATATTTCATTATTTATTCATTTGATTTGTATCACTAATGAGCAACCGCATATACACGAATGGTAAATGTGACATCTTTTGTCCTCGGAAAGCAATGATTTCTGAAATTGCAGACAGAAAGAGCGACACTGTGGATATGTGAAATGTTCTTTTTGACTATCCAGTCAGGCCTTTAAACAGCTTGCATTACATTATCTGCCCAGCAGCAAACACAGCAGACAGACACAGATGGAGACTAGCTGGTGAACATAGTGGAGCATTTAGCAGGTGAAGACCCCTCGGGACCAAAACAGAGCTAAAAGGACAGTGGATTCTGAACTTTCATTCATAAGGTGGCCAGAAACACAAATCCAAATGCATGCTCATGCTCTGATGTTGATGTGAATCTGCTGGATGTGTAAGTATTTAATCATATTAGTAATATCAGCTTTATAAGATGATAATATCTCAGTGGTGTTTCACAGCTTCTTGTGCTGCCCCCAAGTGGTCAAAACAGTAGGCTGCAGCTGTGACTCACAAACCACTGTTTATTAATATTAACCAAATCCATCTATTTTCTGTGCACCGGCGCATGATGTGAGCTGAAATAATAAGCAACAGGCTTCAGTGTTAAAGGGTCACTTCACTCAGATTACAAACAAGTATTTTCTCACTCCCTACTCGCCAGCTATGCAGATGGTTTCATGTCATTGTCTTGAGATATTATGATCTGAAACTTGTGCTGCCACCTCAGTGTGGTGGGAGTGAATATATTTTAAACTGTGCTGATCCAAGCACAAAAAAAAATCACATCTGAGATACTCCCACAGCAACTTGTCTCTTCAGAAACAATTCCCCACTTGCAATCAATAATCCACAAACCTGTCTCCAGGTTTTATTGGGCTAATTTCTCAGGTAAGAACCTGCAACAATAAAGTCCGCACTTAGGATTCAGTGAGGAAAATAAGCTTTTGAGACTATTTTTTCTCAGTTTTTACAACAGTTTAAACGGGAATAAATCTTTCTTTCTTTCATCGATAATAAAAAAAACACTCATTTCTCACCAGTCAGGCTCACAGGTGGTTCCGATCTTGCTGACGGTGTATCTGTTCCATCCCAGCACCGGAGGGAAGGTCCAGATGAAGGAGAAGGTCCAGACGAACAGCAAACCCAGGATCGCATGCTTCGGTTGCAGTCGGATGTTCCCCAGCGGCCGGCAGATCACAAAGAACCGCTCGAAGGACAGAACAGCCAGAGACCAGAGCGCCACGATCCCTGTAGCAGGCAGCAGGAGGTCAGCGTGGAGGAGCTCAGCAGGCAGAAAACACACACACCAAGTGGCGAAATTTGCTTTTAATAACTACAAAAATCAAACCTCTGGGTCTTACATCTATTTGACACGGTAACAACACCCTATTATTTTGAAGAATATTACAGTATTTGAGCTCATAACTCGTGTTTTTGCTTCTTTATTAGATCCCTAACAGAATCATTAGTTTCTAGTAGATCCACACTTTTGGAACCTTTTCAATTGGGAACTCTTGGCCAAGACGTTCCCCTTTAGTGTAACCACATTTCTCAGAAAATATACAAAATACCCCAACTCTGCACGGCTGCAGAGGTAAAAGTGGCTGTGCTGTTGCTAGAAATAGTTTAATGATCCAGGGAGGCTGCATTAGGCTGCATCCTAATGGGCTAAAAAAAGACAGACTTTAATTGTGGTAATAAGTCACTCTCAGAGACTCCGGTTAATTACCTATCTCTCCCCAGTCAGGTAGTCTTTGTGCCTGCCTGCGAGACTCACTGGAGAGGACAAAAGAGACAGGTGGAGACCGGGCTGTTCAATTATCACACACACATTTAAACAACAGCCTCTGAATGTATGTGAGTTCACACATAAAATTAACACCACTGCCCTCAGTGTTGGTTTTGTTGCTTTTTAAAGTCTGAAACTGACCATCAAAGGGATGTTTTTTTTTTTTCTAGGAAAGTATCCCGCCTGCTTTTACCTATTAAAATTTCACGTATTTATCTGTAAAGCGCAGGTGGACGTACAAAGAAAAGCTAAATATAGACCCAAACAGAAAAACACTACCTACCCTGAGCAGATTATTAATTGGAGCATCTCTCCTGCTCAAGTGGAAGAGCTGGCTCTAAATTAACGACTTTCTGATTTTTTTACTCGCACGCATTCACACACATGTGAAGGGAACAAAACAGCTGTCAGTCACCGCAACAGCTGTCAAGACAAAAATTAGAGAGGCTTTTCATGTAAGTCTCGCCTCAGCGGCCTATTGATTATACATCAGCCCGGCTTCCTCAGTTATAATCTGTTATGTCAGATGGTTTGTTTTAGCGGCTGGCCAGCTTCACATCCGAGGAACAAAATCTATTTTTATGTTGCCATGTGCTGGAACACTTTGTCCCCCCAAGTTATTTGTTTTCATACACTTCCTAATCAGTAATAATGGTGCTGTTTTGGGTGGTAATTCAGTGCATCACCGCACCCAATCACCCAGTCCCTGTAGCTGTTAAGCATCATTATCAGCACCTACGGTCTCTGTCCTGGGAATATGTGACTTCAGCGAACACACAGTGGGATGCAGTTCTGGCAAGTGTCCGTTCAGGATAATGTAACTTATAATAAGGACCAAAGCTGTCTCATTAAAGCTCCACAAGTTAAACCGTTTCATGTGATAGTAATTTGCTAGTATGCATATAAGATCCTAGGAATTCCTTAGATATGATTTTTTTTCCCACCAGCATTCAGTCTGGCAGTTTGACAAGATGTGACAAAGACATCCTCTTACTTCCTGTCACACTCCTCTGTAAGTTAGTCCGAGACGGGATCACACAAACCCTTGTTAAATCCAGTAGAGAGGCTTTGTGTGAATTGATCAAGTATTCTCTTTTCTCTTGAGTTCATGTACAACAGACTGCTCTCCAGATGTCTATGATCCACTTTGGGTACTTCCACACTCAACTTGAGACCACCAAACAAATTGACTTCGTTAAACATTATTGGCAGTCACGGTGCCGCTAACCTACTTATGGCGAGTCATGCACCGCAGTGTGTGAGGAGAGTTCCTGTGCCACACTGCCGCCGACATCTGCTGTGAGCGTGGCTTTTAAATTCAAGACCCACCGTGGGCTTCTGCTACTGATCCTGCTGTCTGTTTTCATACACATAAAGCGGCTGAAAAGCAAATATCATGCAGGTGCACTATTCAAAAAATAGCACCAGTAAACACTGCAATGACTTCTTTCACTGTTTCCTTGACAGATTGGGTTTCACTTTGCAAAAAACTAATGTCTATTATCCCAAATCCTTCTGTTTTAGTTTACCAAATGCTCCATGGTGCAGATTGCACTTTTAAAAAACTAGAATTAAATTTTAACATAATAACTTGCAGTTTGTCAGAGAGGTACATTTTCTTTACAAACACCTAAAAACTATGTAAAAATCCCCGTTATGTCAGTAATGTAATGCGCTTAGTGTGCTCTGCCCTTACTGTCCATAAGGTATTGCTTGAGTTATCCCCATATCACTGTAGCAAGTCATCAGTTTACTCTGACTCTTATTTTACAAAAACATGCTTTTCAAAATAAAACTACTCAAAAGAACTGGGCAAAACTCCTGACAGCAAACTGCAATCTGATATGTCTGCCAACTTTTTTTTATTGTGGCAACATTCTACAAGCCATTAAATCTTTCTTTTATGTCTCTCCCAGATGCCCAATAGTAGGAACAGCTGTTAAAGTCACTCTTAGAATCTCATGTGGAGACTTTTTCAGTCATGCTTTATCTTTGCAATATAAGTTGGCTATAAAAAAAATAACCTCCAACAGGGACACTACAGAAGCTTCATTTTTGCATCCCTGCAATATAAAAAAAAAATGAAAAGAGAGTAAACCTACCGAAAAAAGTAACAGCAAACCCCTCCAGGATGCAAGCCCACTTCCCAAGGAAGAAATACCCCCTGGCGTTAGTCAGGAAACTTATTACTCCACCGGTGAGGGAGACCAGAAAGTCAGCGATGGCCAGATTAACTATAATGTAATTCAGGGGCTGTCTGAGCTGCTTGAACTTGAAAGTGATAAACATGACGAGGAAGTTTTCAGTCAGAGACAGCGAGGTGACTACAAACATGACAACGGCCAGGATGGTGAAGTTCCACTGCTCGATGTTCTGGATGGGTCCATTGAACGGGTCATCGGTGGAGAGCACAGGTGCCACAGTGTAGGACACCGCGTTCACTGACAGGCTCAAGGTATCCATTGTCCATGCCAGAGTGTCGGCTACCTGCTTGCTGACCCTAACCGAGAGAAAATCCCGTTTGATCTCTTTTTCTCATGCTCACAACTTCACGTGGAGTCGCTCCCGGACAGGCGCGCTCACTGCTCAGCGTTCAGCACGCTGCCTGCCCTCTGGAGCATCCTGTGCGCTCCACGGAGCTTCTCTTACAAAGTTCAAGTGGTTGAAATCCGCCTTGGCTGACGAAGCAGCAGGGAGAGAGAGAGAGTGGGGGAAAAAAATCCGCTAGATTACTACGATTTCGCTTTGGAAAGCGTGAGTCTGCATGTGGCAGCGGAGCAGAAGTTGCACCGTGCAGGCTGAGGCGAGGTGTTGAAAAGCGCAAGAGCACGACTGACCGATCACTGGCATCTTGGAAGCTCTTATATAGGCGTCTCTGGCATCGCTGCTGCCCTCCAGGAGAGTCGACAGGACGTCCTCCTCATGCGCGCTTCTTTTCACGCTGCGGACACTAACGACAACAAAGTCTCCGGGCTTGGCGCACACTCCGGATGAACCCTGCAGCGGAGAACAGCGATCGATGCTACTCTGTCCTTCTCCCACAAACCAATAATCACTCACATTCATCATTAATAGAAGTAACTCTATTTATAGGCTCCAGAATGGCACATTGAAATGTAGTGTCTTTGCTTTTTTTTGTGCGCAATTTGTTAGTCATGCGTAATTAGGAACCCCAGTAGTCTGATTGGTCACAGTGGACTGCTTGTACTCATTAAAATTAAACACTAATATTCACCTTTTACACGTTTCCAACAAAACTAGAAATGTGCATGCATATGGAGCATGTGTGCCATGTGTTAAGAATCAAGCCTGTAGCTGCCTTTCTGTGCAGGTCTTCAAGGTGCAGTTATGACACAAATCTGCAAACCTGGCTCTGACTGCTGCCTGATAACTAATCAATAACGCTATTTGCTGCAGCTAAATGTGGCATCAAAAGGTCAACTTACACAACACCCCAGACTTTGATTATGTTAGACTGACCCCCACCACCACCACCACAACACCCCAGAGAAACACATTCACATAACTCCCCACTAATCAGCTAACCAGCCTAGAAGAGGCATTTAACAGGGAAGTTTATATATAATTCTCTAATTTCACCACCTCTGAGGAAGGAGCAGACTGTAAGAAAACTTCAGTCATCAATCCTTCAGCGCTGGTCCATGACCTCACATTGCACACAAGAACAGTGAAAAGGATGAATAGCATCCGTGTGCTGATTACACCTGGTTACCATTGATTTTAAAACTATAGGACGGCTGACTGAGCTGTAGGTGTATTGCTTAGCTCGGCACCTCACACCTTGAGCTGAACAATAGAGCCACAGCATTTCAATAGACATGAAAAAATGTGAAAGATGCACAATGTCATTTAAAAACCCATTAATATGTAACAATTACATTAAGGTAAATGCACTGTAAAGAAGCTTAAACCTTAAAGATTGTTTCTGAACATCGATAGAATTTAGGGAATTGTGCATTTCAGGGAAACACACTGCCATGTGGGAAAATGTGTATTATAACCTTGTGGATGATATTTTGACCATATTTGTCCAACTCCAGATCATATCAATTTGGATGTAATCATTTTAAGGTGGTGTGTATCTGTGTACTGACAGAGAAATTGTTCTAAAGTGAAATTAGATTTATAATCATTACAAAGCTGCATTACCTCAGGAAAATTGACCAAAATAAGAGATTTAACCGATTTTGAAATTGAAAAATTCCTTTCGTATAGAGAGTCTTGCAATAGCTAAAGCACTGAGGAATGACCACTGGACAATTAAGCACTTGGTCGCAAAAAGTGAACGGGGTCTCAAGACCTGGGAAAGAAAACAACAGACTTCACATGAAGCTACAAGGAAGCCATTATCCTCCATATTCAAGAACCCGCCTGCAGTGTCCAAGAAGTATAAGGTGTCAAGTGCTCCGAGGCATGGCCTTGGTAACGAAGGCTGAAAACTGTCCACCACTGATACCTGAAGAGAGACTTTTTTTTTTAATGAAGTGGAGCGACTGTTGATGGAGTACATGGATAAGATTGTGGGCGGATCACTAATGGACACAGTGCATCACCTCCAGTCAGGTGTCAACAAGGTGAAGGAGGGCCGCTGATGGAGGCTGCTGTCATTAAGGATGAGCTAGTTGGATCTTTTCAGGTTGAAGATGGACTGAAAGTCAACTCCCAAACCTACTGATGGTTTCTGGGAGATACTTTCTTCAAACAGTGGTGGAGTCTGTTGCGTTCAAGCCGGCCATAATCTTCATTCAGGACAACAGTCCATCATAGGTATCGCCAGCAAAGGCCTCAAAAATGATAAACAAATGACCGGCCCTCCTTCCTTACATCACTTAAAACTCATATTAAAAACTTGTAGGCTCTTCTTAATGTGAGATTAGCAGTGAAGGAAAACAACCCAGAACAGAACAGCAGAGCCGAGGCTGGCAGCGCAACAGAAAAGAAAGCGGAACAAGAACAAAACTACACACAAGAAAGGAGAAACGCAAGGCAGTTAAAAAAAAAAAAAAGAAAGCAACAATGGTCACTGAATATTTCCAAAAGGCCAAAAAATATTTGTGCAGCTTAATTGACACATTTACTCTTAACTTAGTGAGGTGAATTGTTGTACTATTTTTTGCATTATAATTCCGCACAGTAATGATTGCACACTGCTGCCAGTTACATGCAGCTTCACGGTAAATTGTCCTGAAGTGTCTCCTCGGAAGCATTTACATTTTGGATGTATAGGGGAAGGAGCAGACTTTCTTATTTAGAAGTCTTTCCCAACTTTTTTTTTTTTTATCTGCAGCTGTCTAATAAATCTTCTTTTAAGACAAAAAAGGAAACTATCTAACGCTATTGGAAGATGTGCTTCAGGATGAGGAGCTGTCTCGTGAATAACTCCTACACTGTGGCCTGCACAGGAGGTTATGACTTTGAGATAATGTTAGTAGCTCAAAAAAAGGGGAGAAAACAAGTGCTGTAGTGACCATGTTGCTAAACTGGTGCAGCAAAAAGCTTCTTTTGACATTGAGTTGGCGTAATTCAGTATTCACTTTGAGGCATAGCTTGAAGATTCACAAGGATCTGGAGTTTCAAAAGGATTAGAAGTCAAAGATTAGCTCCAAGTTCATTCCAAATCATACAAACTTGTCATTTATACTTTAGGGTCCACTTTCATGTTAACTTAGAGCCAGAACTCGAAGGTCAAGTCTGCACGGAACTTTTCCTCAGAGGTGAATCACCTTCCCGCTGTCTCCGTCTCTGCCCAGTCTTTGATCTAGTTCCCTCTTGTGGAAGCCAGCTTGTCACACCTCAGTGACCATCACGTAAATGAGGATTTATTGCCTGCTGTATCTGTCCAGACTTCTGTATGAATGCTTTTGTTTGGCAGGTGTTTTAAAGCGCCATTGCCAAGTTCAACCTTGTGCTTCGCTCAAAGAGTCAAAAGAGCAGATCCAATTAGGAAAACTTTTGCGAAAATACTTTCCATGATTTTCTTTAGGTATGAGAAATTCCCTCTGCAGCAGCTCGGATTTCTATTACACTTGACATATGCTTTCGTGCCAACGCCTACGAGCTACCATCATAATTCAGTGATGTAAATGTCAGCTATATAATCACTAGGGGATTAAGCCTTACATCACTGTGGCACATGCGCTTTGCACGACTGATTTCTCAACCTTGTTCTGTTGACAGACAACACAGTTTCATCTCATCCCACCTTTCTATTACATGTTTACCAGGCTCCCACCAGGGCAGTGACCTGTGGAATTGGCTGGTGTGGCTGTTTCACCGAAGGCTTAATTGGATGGGAATCCAAGTCCAAGAGGGATATCATGAGAAGCGCTGGCACCTGAAGGACACAACTGAGATGGACAAGTTTGTGGTCACTCCTTTGGCTCTCTATCACACTGTGGAAATAGTTGAAAATGGAAGAGGCCTTTGCATGGATGTTTTTTCCAGAGTAGCTGGTGGTACAACGATCCAGTGAAATTTTGTAATCTATCTATAAAAAGAACAAGCTCATAGTTATTTTGCAGAATTAATGGCTTATGCACATGTTTTCTAAAGAGCATACTTTAATTATTGGTATTTATCAGTTGCACAATTATCAGATCCTATATTAAACTGTTGTAAATAAACATAAGTAAACAAAGGGATTTCACAAACTTTTGGGTTTTTGTTCATTTAAATTTTGGCACCAACACTTGCATTTTTACTAAAATGTATATAAGTTGCCAATATTGGTGATCAACAGTCTTAATATTACACATACAACTAGACTGCATTCTCTCTTGTATGTTGAGGGAAATGTATGTTTTCCCAGCCTATACTTTTTTGTGACACTCGTTTCTGAGCATTGTGTCTTTGCCATTCATTGTATTGATTTTAAGCTGTTGCTGTTTTACAGCCAAACAATTATATCTGAAGGGGTGGGAATTGTCACCCTGGTAACCAAAAAAATGGAGAAGAAGCTTCAAACAAGTTGTGAAAGGATCACGTTTTGCATGAAACCTTGATATTTGCCTGAGGAGTATAAAAATTTTACTTAAACCTAAAAATGATTGTCTCACAAGAGACAGGTATTATTTATCACATATTTATTATTTATACCATACTATACTGTGCTATATATATTATGTTATAATTATGTTAGAGACGGACAACCAAGCACACTCACATTCACACCTACAGACAATTTAGAATCACCAATTAACCTCAACATGTTTTCAGACCTTGTGGGAGGAAGCTGGAGAACCTGGAGAGAACCCACGCTGCACGGGGAGAACATGCAAACTCCACGTAGAAAGATCCCGGATCACCGAGACACGAACCGGCGACTTTCTTGCTGGAAGGCAACGGTGCTAACCACCGATTCACCTTGCAGCCCTGTATCAAACTTACGTATTTCAAAACTTTTTCATGAAAATCATTCCTTCGTGCCTCAAAATGACTTAGCTCTAACTCTACGACGTTGCTTCCTCTAGACTGTACAACTCTGCCTTTTTTCTCCAACACTTGCTGCAGCTCGAGCGCACCAGTTCACTTCAGACTCTGCTCAAACACTGTAAAACTAATCTGTGCAACTAAACGGCACGTTGCAATATTGGAGTAATACTGCTGTACATGTTTAACCTGGAATCTGATCCTGAAGAGGAGTAATGATACAGAAAGTCCTTCACGAAAAGTTTACAGGATTGTATGCAAGAAAAACACCACATGGACATGTCAAGGAGGCAAAAACATAGTTTTTATCAGAGGGTTGATTTAAAAATCCACCTGTTATCCCAGTAAACTGAATATGTGGCATGTGCCAAGCTTGATAGGCCAATGAGAGGGACAGGTTGGCTGGTACATGCTCAACCACGATATCAAAAAGAAGGAGCGAAAAAACAGCACACATGTTTAGAGACATATCTCCTCTGAGACACTACAGTGTACTTGGCTGTCCACATTAAAAGCGACAAAAAGCTCTCTAACAAATGAGAATAGAGAGCTAGAAATAGAAGTGAAAGCCAGGCTCCTGTCTCACAGCTTCACACAGCTGGGCAGTGAGGGCGAGAAGTGGGTGTGAATGTCCGATTGGTGGTTTCGAGAAGCTACAGAGAATCGTCAACACTCTATGTGAAACTGGAAAGTGTTGGCAAAGGGGGGAAATTTCCAGCAGTTACAACCGTCAACATAAATTTAGCTTAGCAGTCATTTTAAGCAGGCTTGTCTCAAAAACAATTTCTCATATAAATGATTTAAACATAACTTGTCGATAATTTTCACAATGTATTGCAAGAGCTATCCTGTTGTCCTCTATTTCACCTAATCAACACATGAGACACAAGCATTCACTTTTAATGTGAGAAAAACTGTCCTCACAGGCCTTGTTTATTTCACTTCCCATGCACCACATTACCTGCAGTGTGCACAAATACCCTCAAGCGCTGAAGCTTTTGAGTTGGTTTGTGTGAGAGTGCAGTTGCGATAACATCCTGTGACTTATTCAGGTGAGTTAGGACGTCTGTGCTGCACACCGGTCCTCCACTTGATGATTTACAGAAATACACAAAATCATTTTGAGACTTAATGTTGGATTGTATTTCTATAGCTTTCTAAATCCAGACTGTCACACTGATGTCTGCAGTCCTATTGTGAATTCTGAAGATCTGAACTGAAACATCATCCCTGCAAACACTTTTGCTTTTAAGAAATGAGTATTCAGGGAGCGTAGATGTTGTATCTAAAGTTCACTCACGGACCTATCTGGTTATCAAAACTCAAATAAAAAATAGAAAGGGATTTTGTGTACTGTGATTTCAAAGCATTGAGTTGTATGCAGTAACTATCGAAAAACAAGCCTCTGCCCAGACCAAAATTCCAATATCATCCACATCAAACATTTGAGACGAACCTCTACCAGCAGACTGTTGCTGTATGTGGCAGTGGAGAAAAGACTGGGCCTCAGATGTTGATAGTCGAGGTCCTACATCTATAATAAAGGGGGTAGCTAGAACCACATAGGGTTCTTTAGCTTGTCCCCATACAGAGGAGAGAAAACCCTTTTTGCTTCATGGCCAGACTTTTCATAAATGCTCCACCTGGAACCCTTTCAGAAGGTTCTGCCAGTCGCAGCATTAAAACCACGGACAGGGGAGTGAAAAACATTGATCATCTTATTACAATGTAATGTTCTGCTGAGAAACTCTGTGTCCTCCAGCCTCCAAACTCCCTAGATCCTAATCTGATCAAGCATTTGTGGGATGTGCCAGAGCAACCGACAAGATCCAAAGGATCCACTGCCAACATTCTGGTGCCAGACACCACTGACCACCTCCAGAGGTCAGGTGTCCAGGCCTCCATGAGTCAGAGCTGTTTTGGTGGCACAAAGATGACCTACCCAGTCTTGGACAGGAGGCTTTAATGTTGTGGCTGATCACATGGAAACCAGCATAAAGGGTTACACCTGCAACCATCTGTAAGAGGGTCCACCCAGAACCATCGATAATGGTACATGTCCTCAGGGGTGTTTTTACATACGAGGCATTGTACTACTTCCCAACATCACGCCCTTGATGAGCATGTCACTATCATGCCACTAGATGGCTGGACAGATGGCAACAGGCACTTTTGTTACCTTACCAGTTACCATAGTGTCTGTTTCATACGTGAATCGATTACAGGGGCTCCAACACCTTAATATTAAAAATATAATCAAAAACATGGAAGAACATTTGAATATTTGATGGTGAAGATCATCAAACATGCAGGCTTTTAATAATCCTAAAAGAACTCTTTCTTCCAAACGGGTTCTTTGGCCAATAAGAGTTTCTAATGGAACTTGTATAATATCTAGTGTGATTTTGTCTATGCTCTGACCACCACGTATCACATTGTTTCTAGATTCTTGTTGGATTTAGTAACATACACCCAGTTTCTCAAAGCCAAATGCTAATAAGGAAAATCATTTGCATCCATTTGCAAGCATATTCCCAAAACACAGTTATATTTGTGAGTGCTTGTGGCAATGCATCTAATGAGAGGTTCTAATAGTTGGAAAGCACTGGCCTAAATAGTGGCTCTGTCTTGACATGTTGTTGCCATACATGAGCAGATTATACTTTTGTTATTAAGGAGAGTAGAAATGGTGTGGTGAGGTGAAAGTTCATGTGTTCACAAAGAGATATTGTCGTACGAAAGCACAGAATGT
>NW_007579140.1:178762-189963 GCF_000690725.1 Stegastes partitus
GCTTTGCAAATGGTTGTTTGCAAGCATAAAAAAATGATTAGAAATATGCTGGGAGAAGAGAAGACCCCAAGAACACCAAACCTACCGTCAAGCATGGTGGTGGTAGTAGTATGCTCTGGGGCTGTTTTAGTGTCAGTGGAACTGGTGCTTTATTTAAAGTAAATGAAGTAAAGAAGAAAGAGGATTATCTTCACATTGTTCATACAAACCTAAAATCATCATCCAGAAGGTTGGGTCTTGGATGCAGTTGGATGTTCCAACAAAACAATAACCCCAAACACGCATCAAGAATGGTAAAGAAATGGATAAATCAAGCTAGATTTAAGATTTTATACTTAATTTTAGCCCGTGTACTGTGCTCTGAAAACAAGCAAAGTTTCTTAAACTGGATTGATTCTGTTAGGAGGAGTGGTTAAAGATAAAACTAGAAACTTCCTGGAAGCTTGTGGTGAAAATGGCTGAGGAACACCCAATACTAGCCTTGCTGTGTTTATACTTTTTGTTTCAGTACATTGTTTTATTTTTCCTGAAGACCTATGATAAGTATATGAAAGAACCAAAATTAATGATTTTTTTGTGACAGAGATGTTTGAATGATGCTATCATAGAATATTAATAATTACAGGCGTCACTGAAAACTCAAGACTGCCATGATATACACGGTCTTTACAACTACGTGTACACTTTTGTTCACAGCTATATATATTTATATGTGTGTGTGTGTGTGTGTAGCTTTACTAGAGCTTTTTTCTTGTCCATAAACCAGCACAAACACATGAAGCACTGTTGCAAGGAGACAGTTCCCTCTTTACCACAAACACAGCTGTTTATTCTGAGTTTCCAATGCCATAAATAAGCTACTCACTAATTGTGCAAATATTCGTAGCTGAAAAATTCCCCATCCAGTTTTACCTCTGTTGACCTTTCCTAATAACGGTCAGGCCCAACTGTTTCAGGGAGTCACACTGCCTTGTTTTTAATGAAACTAAATATTTGTTTAATCTTCAGTTAGAACCAATGGGCTTGGGGTCAGAACATCTGAAGGGATTGCACAGCAGACTAGTGCACTGTTAGCTTTGGTCTTCTGAAGGGATTTGTTAAGAAAAAAAAAGCCAGCATCTTCCTTTAATGTAACTGCCATAAACAAAAGAAAACATCATCAAGAACAGTGACAGCTGCAGCTGAAAATTGCGATTTTTATAGCGTACCTTCAGGTCAGATTTGCACAATAAAATCAACTTTATTGCTTTACAGAACAATGGGACTTTGTGGATATGGAGGAGCAAATGGGGGATTTCTGGCAATATCACCCAGAGAAACAAGTGGGAAAATAACAAACCTGTTTTTAACCAGTCTTTGGCTGTATTTCAGCACAGCCAAATATACAGTAAACAAGTGATGCCGAGTCTGGCTGGGGACACATACCTTCTCTTTGTAACAGAACGGTACTATGGCTTATAGATCATGTGTTGTGCGTTCTGAGAATCAGCAGTGTTACCTGAGGGTATCATCGACCTCATAACTTATATCATTTGTTTATGGATTTTTTACTAAATATCACTATTGATCACTTGAAAACACATTACAGTCTTGCCATGTTGAACATGTTCAGCTTTTATTACCATTTAAAAAGGTGCAGATATGCGCGTAGAGGCAGATTACTCCTACGTGACAGATACGATGTTCCCCCGTCTTTGGCATGCGGCTGTCAAACAGAGGTCACATCAGTTCACTCTTTGTGAAATCACAATCAGGCAGATCAATAGTTCTTACCAGCCGCTGTGGACTCGAGGAGGTGACCTCTGCCATTCTCCAGGCATCCGCACGCTTTTCCAAGAATGCAGCCTTAAACCGAGTTTTGAGTAATGACTTAGTGAAAGGTCTTAAGTAGATTACTCTCAAGGCTGCGCTGAATGGTTCGCTCTAAAAGCAGCAGGCCATCTTCAGGGCTGCTGTATTTGTATTGCCGCCAATACACAAGTAATTACAGACAAATCCCCAAAGCGAACCCTCCGGGGTTACCTGTTGTCTTCAGACGTAAATGGAATTAAGAGCACAAAGTGACACAGATAGAAAAAGGGCTGTTACACAATACAGAAAACCACATCCTCGTGTAATGCATCGAACCTTTCTAAATATGTATTTGCTTTGTGACGCATTAAACGGAATAACATTAACATGAGGCTTACAATAAAAGGCAGAACCACTTGGAGAAAGCGTCCGTGTAATTACGGTTCACCCACGGGTCAGAATAAATGTAACTGATTTGAAATGAGTAAGGAATCAAGCAGCTAAAACTGTCCTTTGAGGTCAACTGTTGTGTTAATAACCTAGAAAATACAACCAGTGCTCATCTTCAGCCAGCGTTAGAACAGTTGTTGAGAAATAGTTCAGGTTGGTACCACAGGAATGAGTCTGAGTAATTGTATTCGCCTACACGGGGGCACATTGGAAATAGACAGATTTAGAAATAATCTTGTTTGGATTCTTCAATCCAAATCATTGCTTTTTCTCAATTAAATCTCTCAACTCCATGAACCTCAATAAGGGTGCATTTCAAACCGGGAAGCTCGCAGTAAGCTTGGAAAAAAATGCCAGAAACAGCTGCTCCGTTGAAGATTTATGGATCCCCTTTCCTGCCCTTCTGTTTTTAAACATGAACATTTTTACCAAAAGAAAATCATATCTGACAGACTGTAGCAATACACAGAAACCTCAGTTGCAGAAAGATTGACGACGTACGATAAGGCACACAAAAGGCGGTAAAAGAATGAAAGAAAAAGCAGTGACATGAGTAATGTTTGCTTTATCATGACCTTATACATCATGCAGCCTGAAAGAATCAGCAGAAATGTATTCTTGCTGTCATCGCCTAAGAAAATATGTCTGTGTGCATGTGCTGCTGAGTGTATTTTTGTGCGTTTATCTTGTCATCACAACCACAGCTGACATGGAGGATGCAGAGGTCATGCTTTCTGTATGTTTTTGCGCAAATTTATGAGCTTCATTTAAATAGTTTATACTGTAGACACACACGGGTTGGGTATTTCATAGTGTCCACATGATGAAGACATTTTGGAACTCTTTGATGTTCTTGCCAGATTCAAATGAGGAGATTAATACCACTTTTATGTCTGCGCAGTAAATATAAAGCATCAGCTTAGCCCCATGAATCACCTTGGCACTCTGTATGCTCCTGGACTCGGTCACACAGGCTTCCCCGAGAAAAACTTATGGAAAAAATTATAAATTCCCGTCATATGGTTTGAGCTCAGAAGCTTGTGTAATCAGGGGACAAAGTTTACAGAGTGGCTGGGCTCCCTTAAAGGGCCACTGCTGAGCCAAACGTAACACAGAAACTGGAAACAAGGGCAAAATCCTCTCCTCAAAAGCTCTATAATTAGCATGTGTTCTGTTTTATGGAACAAATCGGACGTGTAAATTAATGAGCTTTAGAAGTGTTGATGGGCAGATTTTGTTGCAGGTTGAAGTGGGTTTTTGTCCCAGATTTCCAATCTTGATGTGAAGCTAAGCTAACCAGCTGCTGAGAAGTGTTTTATGAAGCAAGAATACTGATGTTGAGCCTTAAGTCAGGCTTTTCAGTGTCACAAAATTGGCTCTCTTTTAACCTGGTTTGATCACCATGGTAACTAATGCTGCACAGCTTACCTGTAAGAAGACTGTAGAAAACATCTCCCTTTACCTGCTGACTGTCTCTACGTGCAATACATATTCGTAGCTGAGGGAATATGTTATATCTGCAAACCTGTTGAGCTGTATGCTAATAACACCAAAGAATAAAGCTGTGCAGTTACAGTAGCCATAGGAACCTGCATGCATTCAGGCGATGATGCAGAAAAGGTATAAATGGTTTTATGTAAGGTCATGATTTGCTCTAAATCTGTTTTACACTGCTCCTACTGCAGCGAATAGAAAACAGATTAGAAAATGAATCAGCCTGTTGGTATTTATTACAGATAATATTCAATTTAAAAAAAAAAAAACATTAATTTCCATTTGATTTGGCCAAAAACTATAGTGAATTCAACAAAGGTCCGTGTCAGACGACATGCACTTCTTAAGCATCATGTTTAATGTATGAAGTTTAATGGCGCTAGAAATAGACAGCTGCATTGATCAGCGAAATAAATATATTAATTTACATAATTACCACCATTCCTCTTGCATCATTTGCAGTAGCATCACTGTTTATTGTTATACATTATTGTTACCTTGAAAGCTCTTCATTATAAAAAGCTGTTTCTCTTGCCTGACGTTGGTGGCATGAGATTGGTCTATTTTGTGTGGATTCTGACAACACCACCTTTTATGGCCGTGCACTTAGAGCCTGATGAGGAAAATCTGGTTAACAAAGCCAGTTTATAACCACCGTTGTGCTATCACTAACTGGGGATTTTAGAAAACGAAACTAAGGTGTTAATGGCTCCTTTAGGATATCAGTATCTGGAACTCCCAACTGGTCCATCAGAACTGATGAAGCCTCTTGGATGAGAGGTGGAACGTCTTCAAGGAACTCAAGCAAGTCCAGTTGCTACGATTAATCTACCACAATAACCTGGATGACTGAGAATCTTCACAGACAACTGGGGTTTTAGGTTTTGTTGAGCCAGCTAGCACAAAGAAAACCTGGTTAAATTAAAGAGGGAATCCTTGTGGTTGCAACCTCATATTTGATGGTCATTAATCTTGTCATTTATCTCTTGTCAAAGCATCATTTCCCAGTTGTCAGACAGTTCCTATTCTTTCATTTGTCTCCACTTAGAGCAAGAAAAAATGTCAAGTCGTGAAGAACTGGGTGTCTCGTGCCTGTATGAGTCATTGTGCCTTTGTTTCTGCTCTTTTTTTCTTGGGTTTCTGCTGTTTCTTCCTCTCCCTTTTGTCTTGTTTACCCCCTTTGTTTACCCTGTTTATGCATGCGTGTATGGGTGTAGCCTGCTCTTCTTCTTTGTAGTCAATCACCTGACACACCGGAGCATCATCCACTAATCACCGGCTGCAGTACATTAACTCCGGCTCGTCACTCTGCTGCTCTTCAGATTGTTGGTGGCATCACTGGCCAAACTCTGCCTGTAGAATCTGTTCCATGTATTTCGTTCCATCCTGACCTGCAACATTCCTCGTATCCCGGTCTTCTCCTGTCGCCTCCACGCCATCTTGGTCCCAACAGGCTCCAGCTGGCTACTCATCGTGTCAGTAGCAACCTTCACCTCCTCCGTCTCAAGATGGTCAGTCAGACGTCCACCCCCAGCCACACGCCACACTCAGAGCACTAATCATCAAGTGTTATGCATTTCAAGATTCCCACAGCAGCCACTCACCAGCAAGAGGCTCCTCATTTGCAGATTCCCTCCTCTGGTTTCCCTCTCCAACACTGTCTGCAATAAGACCTGTTGAACTGTGTAAGCGAGTCTGTTTTCTGCATTTGGGTCCAGAAAAACGATTAGCCACAACAACATGAAATCTAACAGCATAGAAGCATGTTATTAACTATTTAAAGACATTCTTTCTGTATTTTTGCTTTCATTGTATATGTCCCATTTTACGTTTTAATAAGCTGTAATAAACTGTTAATGGAATCAGTGCTAAAAACTGTGTCTTTATAAAATATAATCAGATAGCATCTCATTAGAGATAAATTATCTGACTGAACATTCAACAGCAGATACATTATGGAAATGTTTTGCATGGAATACAGACCATGTGGTTTAATACCAAGTGCTATAAAATGTTTTAAGACAGAATTTACTTCACTAAAGTGTAGCTACAGCTCCATCCATCCATCATCTATACACCGCTTACACCGCCAGTCCATCGCAGGGCCACACTTAGAGACAGACAACCAAGCACACACACATTCACACCTACGGACAATTTAGAATCACCAATTAACGTCAACATGTTTTTGGATCTTGTGGGAGGAAGCCGGAGAACCCGGAGAGAACCCACGCTGCACGGGGAGAACATGCAAACTCCAGTGTTAACCAACTGCGCCACCTTGCAGCCCCGTAGTTACAGCTTTAAATAAAATATACTTAAGACCTTTCTGATGTGGAATATACAATACTGGCCCAAACAGGCAACATTTGCCTCTGGAAATGACATACAATGACCCCAGAGTTGTATTCTTTTTGTTGACCAGACATTTATGCATTCACAAGAACAGATTTTCAGTTTTTATGAGACAACTACCAGTTTAATGTCAGCTTCCACAACAAGCTTTGCATTTTTGTGTGTTTATAGCCTTAACATTGCAATGCCAATGAGTTTCTTCACATCTTTTTAAAACACTTTATGTATTTGAAAAAAGAAAAAAAAAAACGTTTTTAAAAGCTTTTAAATTCTTAGAATAACCTCCTGGAGCTTCTGACTTTCATGCTACATTTCAGAGTAGGTAAGTATATTCCTGACTGGTGACAATGGAATGAAAGTGTGTCTATGTGGTTATAGTGCTGCTTTACACCTGAAAACAACAAACTGTGAGATGAATGTGCTGCTTTATTGACATAATGATATATTGAGTATTTCATATTGATTTATTTTTTTAATTCTGTGATTCTTGTCACTTCTTTCATGCATTTATATGCACTACTGCATATGACAAAGTTGGTATTATCTTTCTCTCGTAGTTTGTGCGTTGCCCTCTCTGTCTTGTCTCTTATTTATTTTTGGCTTTGAAGCTATACAGGTCTGACCTGTGGTCACCAATATGTCCAGTGTTCGTGTCTTCTGGTTTGTTTGTCTCTTCCATCCTTTTCTCCGATCCCTTTAACTTCACCCCAGCAGGTCGAGGCAGATATCCGCCCTCCCCGAGCCTCGTTCTGCTGGAGGTCTGTTTCTATTCCATGTATAACTTTGTGAGGTCTTAACCTTGATATTTATTTCAGTCAGACAAATATGCATGTTATATAGTATTTTGGGGTTTTAACTGTAATGTTTAAATGACTCAGGTAAATTCATACAATAAACAATACAGTCGGGTGTTAATCTTAATATTTAAGCTCATTGGGTAAATTTATGACAGCAGTCTTTTTTCTCTACAGGAATTCACTTTGTGCCAGTGTTGTTTCACATGTTTCATATAAATAACGTGGACTTCACTTAGAGTAAACTTTTCCTGACATATCTATCTAGGCTGACAGTGTCTTGCCAAACTCAACTATTTGGAAAAGATAGGTGTTGTATAATCAAGGCCATCTTATGTGCTGGTCCATATGGTAATTTATAGAAAATATAGCTGAAGTGTTGACTTATTTATTAAAAAACTAAAATGACTCAAATAATTCATACATGCAGGGTTGCAGAATGTCCATTTGGGAGACGACAAGACAACGCTGCTCTGAATTTCTAGCGAATCTGAAAGTTTCCCCAGACTTAGGGAGGAACTTTGACTTAACTCAGTGGTGCTGATCAACCAAGGAGAGTCATCCGAAATCACATTCGCTTTGTACTCGTCACTCTGATTTCCCTCCCTTTGAATGAACACCTATTGACTTGACAGGCCTCCGGTATGTGAAGCAGAGATGACCTATGACAGTGTCAGTATCATTTCTGCCTCAGCTAATTTTTCCCACTCTGTGGACCTTTCAGACATCAAACAGCCGTGACCCTGACTGTGTGCGTGTCTGGTCTGAGAGAGGGGAGAAGGTGATGGAAGTAAGAAAAAAGATTTTGGCGACTTGTTTTGATGACACTCATTCTGGGACCTTTCTTCATATGCCAGTCTGCCAAATGGCATTACACGTCTCTCTCTCGCAGTTTATTTGCCTGCTCTCTTATCTGTCACATGAAAGGCCCAGACAACCCCCCATCAGGAGACGAATGATAATTGTCAGCGCCTTTCCAGGAAGACACAGGTAAGGGAAATGGACTGGCATTTATCCCCATTAGTTTGTTGGTCAAGCAGGAGAAGATGGAAGCAAGGCCACGGGCAGCTGGAAACAATCTGATTATGCCACTCTTGAAGACCACAGAAGTGTAAATCACAACCTCAGCAACTACGTTTCTTTCATGAATAAGAAATGAAAAGCTGTGAAAGTTCAAATTCTTCCCTTCATCTGATATTCATTCTAAACTATTAGATTTCATGCTCACCACCATATGTTAATTATCCTGTGGGGGAAACTGGCATAATAGCAAAGTGGGACATAATTGAATGCTCTCATTAAGTCACACATGTCAGTGGTAATCAGACCTCAGCCTTTACCTCTCCTGTAGTTATCTTAATCATGTTCGCCTGCCACACTTGGAGCCTATATAAATGCTAATTGCTCTTTTGTAATTGTACACAATGCCAAATGTTCCCTGAACATGTTAATAATGTGCGACAGTCCCATGAAGCTGCAGCAACCTTTGCGATCGCACAGATAAATGACTTTGGTGTTAAACTGTTCATTTGTTGTAACCTTTTAGCACTATGCTGAATCAGAGAACATGGCATTATGCTGTTCATTTGGTGTAATGTGACACTCTCGCGAGCAGCCTTCCACTGGTGTTGCAGTGGCTTGACCTTTCCAAACTAGTCTCCAGGGGCATGTCTGTAAATGTCGGATCGCTTCCTATTATGAGGAAAAAGTTATCCGTGGCTTACTTCTTGTTTAGCCTGCTTTTGCATAGAGCAAGTTGACACTACATGCTAACATGGGGCAGAATTATGTACACAAAAGGGAATCAAATAAATCTGGTGGTACAATCTTTGCTAGAATCTTCAGGTGTGGCTAAAGTAAAGATATTCAGTACGCTTTCAAGTTACAGTCTGTGATTTTCATGAAATCAAATTCTATTTTGATACCACTTATGGCTGCAGTTTTCATGCAATGGATGGTAAAATTCTATATTTATACCTGTAAACCTCTTTATATAGTAACCTCTATTGGATCCTCATTTGATGTCAGTCACAACATCTATCCTTTAGATCCAGTCTGTCAATTAGTGGACTACTGTTTTGTAGACGTGAATTTAGAATTTCATCATCTTGGTCTTTTGAAACCAGACATAACATATCTAACATAATGGATCTAACTGGAGAAACAGTGATACAGTAGTGACCTGTCAATCACTAAAGCATACCTGCTTTATTGTCTATTTCACTCTAAACATGACCATAATTTACATCATGCTATGTAAAACTTGCAATTGAGACCATAAACTCGTTAGAAACATGTTCACAGAGGTAACAGATCAAATGTAAAGCAGGTTCATTTACAGATAGACTTCTATGCAATCAGATTTCTATTTGCAACCAGAGGAGGCGCCCCCTGCTGGTCATCAGAAATAATGCAGATTTAAGGTATTTAGGGCATTGGCTTCGCTTTTCAGACCCCACAGGCCACGAGGTCTTTTAAATGCAGACTCTGGTTTGTCTCTACAGGTTGTGCTGATCAGCTATCAAGAAAGAAATATACTAAGACCAACAGATCAGATAAAACAGACAAGTGATGAGACAATTTTATTTAAGCAGAACCAGACTACTTGTTTCCCTTGTTGAGACTGGGCAAACCAACTGCTTGCTTTATATTTAACAAACAAATACCACAGTGCTTTTCATTTTTTCCATCTGACTCTAAGCAAAGTAAAAGCATAAATCCCCAAAATGTCAAACTATTCTTACATCTTCAGAGTGAAGCCAATACATTGTTCCCCTGAAGTTATAGGTTTACGGTGGTATTGTACAACATTTTAAACAACATTGGTGACATCAGAAATTTCAGGATATCCACTAGAAATGAAAACCAAGATCTCTGTGTTTGCCCAAAGTTTGGCTGCACAGCGTGACTTTTTAATAATTGACCCAAAGGTGGATCTTCTTTCCCAAATGATGACTCCAGTGAGGTCAGTAAACATGACAGCAAAGGTGAAAACATTGATGAGATGAATGTTAGCTCCCCATGTGGCTGTGAGGAGTATTTCAGTGTGGCTAAATGAGCATGGCCTGAGGTGAAGAGTGTGATGGAGCAGCTGGCTGTCTGTTGGGACCTTCAGCGCCGCTGGAAATCCAGACTGGATGCCCCTGATGCACGTCTCTGGCTGCAGACACTTCCAATAAAGTCCTCACCCTCACCAACCCTCACTCACCCTCACCCCTCCTCCATGTGTGCATGTTTGCATGTGTGCTTGCTCATGCTTGTGCACATGTAAAACATGGATTTTTGCTTCATGCGTAGCCATATGGTGCACCTTGTGCTAAGACAGACTTTTCTAGGTTTTGAAGCTGACGGAAAAATTATCCAACTTTCACAAGATGAGAAGACTTTTCCTTATGTCTTTCCTCAGAAACATTTAAAATTTCTGGTTCCCCTTGATATTCAGGCCAATGGATGTATAAACTCTACCTATACAAAGTTTAAATAGTTGGTAAAACGCACAAAAAAAATTAGGATAATCAGAGACAGAGCACTTGATATTTGGACGTAGATTCAAATGACAGTTTTAACTTTGTGTATTTGTATGGATGTGCGTTGACAAATTTTCTTCATTGCACAACAAAACAAAATCATCCAAATTCTTAAAAATAAGATTGTTTTTGTTTTTTTTTCTTATTCAGAAACCTGTCTCTCTGCACCTGTTTTGTTGTTGCTCATTCCTTTAAAAGTCTCCAGTAAATGGACAAAGCAGCAGAAACATCATGGGAGCATCATGTGACTTGAACAGGCTCTCCATTGAAACCTCCCAGATTCTTTGAGGGTTAGCAGCTCCTTAATGCTCCTTACAACAAGGTCACAAGTTTCCCCGCTCCTCTAATGAAGTGTGCTGCAAATTTAAGATCAAACGCAAATCACGTAGAGAGGGCAGTGGGAAGGGCGAGGCAGGCCAAGACGGAGCTCCTGAAACGAGGCCAGTCTCAGCTGTTTGCCTGGAGACTTGTGAGGGCCAGGAAGATGTTGATCTGTCTACGCTGAGAAAAACCATGTGTCACCTCACACACATAGCCCTCCTCCCCCTTCATCCCACTGTGGCCACATGGGGACCGGGTAGACACGATGTTCTTCACTTCCTTCGTTGGTATTACACAACGTGACCCACTTTCCTGTCGTCCGAATAGGATAAGGTCATTACTGGCAACAGGTTATGTGCTGGGCAGAGTTCCTGAATGTGAAATATCAAATGGACAGAAAACTAAGATTAGTTTATGACCTCTTGCAAAACAAAAACAGTTCAATATCTTTTTAGATTTAGGTTAAAAA